>NC_056750.1:12032278-12147278 GCF_019279795.1 Protopterus annectens | reverse complement strand
GTATATCACATGACATATGGATCAGTGTAGCTAGCTAATTAATTAGCATTAAGGCTACATACCACATATGTAACAATACCCAGGCATCAGTCATCTCATTCTATTTGCACATTTGTGATGTGTGTGTATATGTATAGTTGAACAAATAAGGCAGAACCAACAAAATAAAAAAAATACCAAATCTAGGACGAGGTGACATAATCTGGTTGCATGTTTTGGACAAATATTGTAAAATTAAGTCTGTTGCTGAAAGCTTTATTTTGGGCACAGCAATTTTGAATCATAACTGAAAAATATCATAGATCTTGCTAAGGTTTGACAGTTGTTTTAATCACAAAGATACAAGCTGTCCGTTTTATGAGTTACAGGTCAAATGCTGGTAATTACAAGAAGTGTAAGATATGTTAACTAAGAAGAGGGCTGGTTGAAATCATTGATAGTGGATCATTAGGTGTCCTTCATATGGATCACTGCTGCAGTGGATTTAGCTATATGGGTTATACAACAGCTGACCAGTTTCCAAAGCATTCAGGGCACCTTCCCCTTTGATAACCCTTAAAAATTCCCAGAGGTATTTGTCTCTAAATGCCCTATCTACCTGTATAAGGTCTCCTCTTAAATATCTATATGAAACAAAGTACACTTTCACGTATTTCACTCTCTCATAATAATCTAAATTTTCATATCCATGGATGCCCTTCCTAAAGTTCTGCCATACCCATTGCAGTGTACTAATTTTCTTTGAAGTTTTCCTTATTGTTATTCCAAACTCTAGTTTGAGTGTAATGTAACTTATAAGCAATGATTTCATCATTTGTGATTTTATAGCTTTATACATCTTTTTATATAACCTATTGTTCTATAACTGTCATTAAACAATTGGTTGATATGATGAGATAAACTTAAAGCTGGATCTACCCATATACCCAGTTCCTTAAATTAATGGTCAATTTAGTCAAATTCCTCTACAGACATGCCTCATCTGTAACACATGTAACCAGTGTACCCATTTTCAAGTCATTTGTACACGGACTGTAGAACACCACAGATGAAAAAGATAAATCTGAAAGATATATTCTAAACAAGTAACGGCGTAGGACAGAGAGAGCCCTGTGGGACACCCTAACTGTAACCTAGATTTTTTTCACCTCTCCAGTTGCTGTATGACACTTGCCTTGTCCTATTTGTAAGCCATACAGCTATCCATCAGAATACATAGTTCTAATTTATTGATTGGTGTTTTGTTTATGACCCTGTCAAATGCTGAAGTTAAGGCTATATAAACTGCATCACAGCACATTTTGATTAGTTATGTCTGTTATATTGTAGAACATTGTGTTACAGGTAGTTACAGATTTTTGCTTACATATAGTCTGTTATTATTGTTCTGTGCATTGGTTTAGATTTCTGTTTGGAAAAACTATCTAGCAGCAATTTAACCTTTATTAACCCCATGATCACTTCACATCAGTGGTGGTAAAACTTGACATAAAAGTAACAGTCATTTTCTTAGGAACACAAATAATGTCTAGTATATTCCTTTCCCTGCCAGGCTTTTTAACAATCTAAAGCAACTGTTCCTGAAAATACCCTGTAAATAATTTCCTTACTGCTGTTGAATCAATATTATTCCAGTCTGTTTCTGACAAATTTAAGTCCTCAGCCACTATTATTTTTCCCAGTGTTTCATGCAAGAAACGTATGAATTTCTCTAGGTCATCAGCACTTGCTTTTGGTGGTCTGTGCGCTCTTAACAGTTGTTATAAGTTCCAGGGTTCTCTTTATTGTCTCAGTTGCACAATCTGCAGTGTTGGTGTTATCTTTCAAAATCATAATCACAGGTCTCATAACAGTCTTTAATACCGCCACCTGATTTTTTGTCAGAATGTCTGCTATAGTAAAAACATTTATATTCTGACAAAATTGTGTTCAAGTTATTGTTCTTTAACTACGTTTCACAAACAAAAACATCAGTCTTTGGTAATGTAGCAAATTTTCCAATATAAACATTTTATCAATAATGGTCCTGCTATTACCAATCAACAGATATGCATCAAATGCTGCTATCTGAAATGTTAAATTTCTTACCTGGCAAAAATGCTGTCTTCTGTTAGTCAAATATTGCACTATATCTGCTGCAAAAAAATATTCCCTTGTCTTGACAACTGCGCACCCTCCTGTCAAAGTATATGTGTGCCTAAAACTATCCCTGGATGCCTGCACATTTCCACATTTTAAATTGGCCATTTTTTTCATGTAGGTATTTACCCAAAAAATATTTTCATTCATTCTGACCTAACTCTCATGTCTATGTGTGATATTTGAAAAATATGTCCATGTCCTAACACCTGTACAGACTATACTAAGAGGGCTTTAAGTTCCCCACTAAAAGTCAGAGAGCCCTTGAAGATGAGATCATTTGTACCAACATGAATAAAAATGGCTTCATAATCTCTTTCTTCAAAGCATTCCAAAGCCTTTCGCATCTTATATTTTTGCTCCTGGCAAACATAACACTATTCAGTGTTCATTATCTTCTCTGCAAATGTAAGTGCTGGTTCCTCTACTAATTGAATTTCCAATTACTAGTATATAATTTCTGACTAGCTCTGAAGAATCTCCCACTCCTAATTCAGTAATATCTTCCCTATCAGTCATTACAAAGGAATGATCTTCATCACCATTAGTCTTATTAAAATCACTCTTATTATTGCTTATTATATTTGTAAGCAAACAATTCTCATCTAGCTATCTTTGTAATTTCACATCTTGTGCCGTGTTGCCAACTTTGATCTTTCTCCTCTTTTTTTCTTATAGTAATGTTTTTCAGTCCTTCCAACTTTCATTTTTCATTTCCTCTTTTTCTACCTTCTCTTTTAGAAAAATGATGACCTTGCCTTTACATTGATTTTTTCCTGATTGAACAATGTTATCATTTCCTGTAATCTGTGTGTTACAAAACAAAGCAATGTCCTTTTAGTGTTTATCCCCTTTGCGTTATAGACATTAATCAGTTTCTCTTTCTCCCTTGTTATTTGTTGTAAGCTTCTTCCTTTCTTACTATTATTGTTTTCTTCTATATGCTGTCATCAGTCCTGAGAGAAGGAACAGAAAAAGCCACTCTGCAAAGACAAATTGATATGCCTGTCCTTAGGGAGTTTTTTTCCCTAGCAAAAATGAATCTGTTTCTTCAGGAGTTCCTGTCAAAAAGAAATGAACAGACATACTTATTCTTCTGTCTCAGTCACATCATCTCATTCCTGTAGATCCATCTTTCCTGTAGATCCAGATTTCAGATGTTTCTTAAGGTTTCCTGTATCTGGATCACATTATCAGTTCTCTGAATTATCCTTTGGTCTATACATTGCTCCAACGGTATACACAAAATGTCTACCTCCTCTGATAGCCTCCTTATTTAGACAACTTGTTTATTTTTGCAGAGACTTTTTCAAAGTGTCATAAAATCGTATCTGGGTAAGGGATCTCCTACACAAAATGGGGTCCCAGCAAAATTTACAAAAGTCTTTTCTGACTCATTCCCACAGGATTGTTTTCCTGAAGTATCTCCTGGACACCTCAGTTCAAAGAGCCTTTCTTCCATAGTGATAGGTGGATCTCTATATAGGACTATTCCTGAGTTGTTCCACTCAGATTACTGCCTCAGGTAGGGGATTTCTCTGGATTTTGGGTCTCATGGTGTCTATGATTCTTCTTCCAACACTCCACATGACAAAATCCAGTGGTACCTGAAATATATGTGGTCCCAACATCAACATCCCTATGTGCAAAATGTACTTAATTGTGGACATTGTTAGTCTCCCATTGTGTCATGTAGCTGAGCTTCTCAGTGGTCTCCTTGGTCATAAACATAGTAAGAACCAGTGAACCTGTAAAGAAGATAATAGAATGGGAAAGACGAGATCTGTTTAAGAATGCTGGTAATATTAAGGAAAAGTTCAATGTAAAAGCAGACATGGTAAAAGCTAAAAATGGGAGGGACTTAGCAGAAGCTGAATATTAAGAAGAGGTGGCATGAATGTACAAAAGAAATATATAAGAAAAATGTTGATGTTACTGATGTTTGTTCTTCTTTCGGCTTTTCCCGGTTAGGGGTCGCCACCGTGGAACTCCGGTCCGCTAATGATTGGCAATAGATTTTTTTACGGTGCCGAGGTGCCAGCCCGGCGCCCAACCTTCAGTGAAGGCACGCCCATTCACGCATGTCTTTTAAATGCCACTTGACCGGGGGGGAGGACATGCAGACTCCACACAGAAGGTGCTCCAGCTGAGAATCGAACAGGAGAACCTCTTGCTGTGAGGTGACAAAGCTACCGCTACTCCACCGTGGCTTGTTGATGTTACTGATGCATATTATAATGTATTTTTTATCCAAAGTCAGTCATCCTGGAGAGTGAAGTAATTTGGGTGCTAGGAAGCCTTGCTAATTAATAGCCAGTCTGCAGAAAATTATGTTGTTCCAGCTAAATTGCTTAAAATCATGCAAAATGCTGTTGCAGTGTTGATCGCAATTTGACAGCAAATCTGAAAAAGACAACAGTGGCCATCGGAGTGAAAAAGATCAGCTTGTAGTCCTGTCCCAGCAAAGGACAAGTGCCCAAATTATCAAACAGTTGCAATTGTTTCTCAGTCTAATAAGGCAATGCTTAAGATCCTGCAGTCTAGACTTCAGCAATACAAAGACCAAGAACAACCAGATGTTCAGGCCGGCTTTGGAAGAGATAGATGCACCAGCGGTCAAATTGCCAGCATCTTCTGGCTAATAGAAAAAATAAGGAAGTCACACGAAAACATTTCATTCTGTTTCCAGCTACTCTAAAGCCTTTGATAATGTGCACCATAACAAACTTTAGCAAGTTCTTAGAGAGCTGGAGGGTACAGTCACCTTATTTTTCTTCTGAGGACTCTGTATGCAGAGCAAGAAGCAGCACTTAGAACAGAATATGAAAAATAAATCACAAAATGTTTCCACTTGTGCATGAGGTATGATTCTTTGTTGGATCAAATCAACCTGCTTCAACAGTATTTAATACTGTCTAAATGACTGAAGTTGCAAAGAGAGAAATGTTGCTGATTTGAAACAGTTTGTTATCTCTGAACAGAACAATCTTCATGATGGTATCAACACAACAGCTAATGTAGAACTGCCAACACCAATTGAGAATCTTCTGGATGCAGACACCAGTATTAGAGTCACTAGGAGTCATTCGTTACCATTGGGGCTGACCATTCTAGTTACACCTAGAGAGAATTTAGGGCCTCTGCATCCAGTGAGGACTTTCCACCCTTCCCACAACCATTAC
Organism: Protopterus annectens; assembly: GCF_019279795.1. Lineage (NCBI taxonomy): Eukaryota > Metazoa > Chordata > Ceratodontiformes > Protopteridae > Protopterus > Protopterus annectens. The sequence continues at coordinate 12,141,957 of NC_056750.1, read as the reverse complement.
AGGCACTGCTGCATCTGAGAACCAAGACTCCAATGAGAGGCAGATGGAAAGGGAGGACTATAAAGTGGACGTGGAGGTCTCATGACTAGAAGTCAATCCAGACAACTCAGATAACTGAATGTGAACTAGCTATTAATATTTCTGACCATACATTGAGTTTGGCTGAGATTTCTGTACTTAATATAGGAATGACTTTTATCCTAGATCAGTATTGTATTTTGGCTGAGTGTTTGTCTGAACTTGAAGCTTGTCACTAGAAATTGGAACTCGAAGTTACTTTTTCCAACCTGTAATGAACTGTTTACTCCTCAGTTTAAGATGAGCAGTATCTTACATTAGCCACACTGCTCTATCAGCCTTGTATACTGCATGTGAGGAACAATTATATGACCTATTTAGTAGTACTAAAACTTTGAAGTTCTGTATTTTATCACATGTAGAGCGTGAAGCACTTTAAGTCAAATAAGTGCTTTGTCATTAAACGGGTAAAAATACAGCATAACTGTAGTGATGAAAAAAGGTGAACATAAGCATTAAACAGGCTAAAAGTTATGGCACACTGTAGTGATGAATAAAGGGGAACGTAAGCATTAAATGGCTAATAAGTACAGCATAACTGTCACAACACAAATGTACTGAAGAATAAAGGGGAACGTAAGTATTAAACAGGCTAAAAAGTATGGCATAACTGTAGTGATGAATAAAGGGGAACATAAGCATTAAACAGGCTAATAAGTACAGTACAACTGTAGGGATGGATAAAGGGGAATATAAGCATTAAACAGGCTAATAAGTACGGCACAACCATAGTAATGGATAAAGGGGAAGGTAAGCATTAAACAGGCTAATAAGTAGAGGAGGGACTTGCAAAATGTTTTTGGATTTTTCTAAAGTCATCACAGTTCAAAAAGGATTTAAAGGAAATGGTGAGAAAACTATAGGATGAAAGTTTTGCTTTAAACCAAGAAATATACTATATGTAATCTGATGGGGCAGATAAAAATCAACCTGAACACTATAAAGCATTAGTAGAATTTATGATGTTAGCAGTTAAAAAGAAAATAACTAGAAAATGGAAGTTTGAGGAAGTTCACAGCTTAGAGGTACTGCAGGAAATTATTAATAAGTTGAGAAAAAAGGCATCTAAAGCAATAGTCCAAAGAAAAAATATGTTGCAGGTTAATAAATGGTTATTATGGTACCAATTGATACAGAGTAAATCTGGGAACATGGATGACATATTTCTGTAGAAGTGGGCATTCAAGGGAGGGATTATACAGCCGTTATCTTGCCTCTGATATTCTAACTTACTAGGAAAAATTAGAGGGAACAGTAGTAAGTTTTAATTAAGCTTCTGTAAATGGAGTTGTAATTCCTGGTAAAATACCGAGACTAGGTGGACAGATTGTATAGATAGCATCTGAAATGATGAATTGCTAAGGAACTGTGGCCAGCCAGCACCATGCACAGGAATTGCATAGAAGGTTGTACTGTATATTATGATTGTTGAATGAAAGTTGTTTTTATTTTTAAATAAATAAAAAATAATTGTAATTGCTGTGTTGGGACTATTATGGGATACTGCATCATTCAAATGAATTACTAGAATGCCATTTATGAATTATAGCTGTATAATGACATTCCCATAGATCTGTGTTTGTTTATTTTTTGTGTTTAATAACTATGGTAAAGCCCTGACCCATATGGACCTTTTTGAGATTTAGCCTGAGAGAGGTATCTAGTTAAGTGACTTGTTCAAAGTCACACAGTAGGCAAATAAAGGTTGAAGCAGTCAGACCTTGGACTACAGAAAATAGCTTGTTGACAACTGATATCCTTAATCCTCTGTAGTAACTGCCAGATGCTCTGATTTCTTATTTGTGGCATCTCCAAGAATAACCTTCCAATGTGATGTTCCAAAAACTCATAAACACCTGTTAGCCCTCTCCAGTGAGACAGTCATGTAAGGTAACGGCTGGGTGACTGAATGAATACCACTATACTTGGGGACTTCCTTAAACCTTATTTACAACATTTTAAGAGTTACATTTAGGATAAAAAAATGTTTTTGATATGCTTATAGGAGTGGTCACAAGAGCATGAATAGAAATTGTTGACAGTCATTATGACTGCGAGCTGGGCGCTGTCATTCATACAGCATCTCATACTGTATTACTGTAGTATGGGCTAAACCATGTAGATCTGTTGTGCATTAGTAATGGGCTTAAATTACATGAAAAAAAGTATGTTTTTACTATTGGTAAATAAATCTTGATGGCAGCTTGCAGTATACAGAGCATCTGTCTCTAGGCAGTTTTCAGAGATCTTAGCACTTTCATAGACATCTCCTTAGCCATTGGCCACCACAGAGCAGTAATATTCAGGAAATTCTTCTGTTTAGCCCTCTTAATAATTAAATGCATCTCATCCATGCCAAAAAGGAGTTATTTCCTTTGCCTCTTTTTGTTTGTGTCTGTCTACTATACATCACGCAGCTGGAAAGACCCCAGAGGTTCCACACTAAAAGTATCAGCAGACTCAAGACCCTCAGCTACAAAAAGAGCTTTGAAGCTTTATCTTATACACACATTCATGTATAGACATCTTTACTGTGATTGATGTCTGGCTTTCTGTGCTGCTAGGGACCATACGCACCTTGATCTTTTATACCTCTACAAAATAAATAGTTCCACAAATGCTAAAACTAAAGAAAGGGAGAGATTTATTACTTAGTACTTCCACATTTCTGGAGTAATCTTATTTTACATACAAAACAGAGCAATAAGCAAACCTTGATGATTGTATGAGTTCACATAAATTCAACCCAGGACTGACTTCCTCAGGAGAGTGGTTATCGGAATGGTGATTGTGGTCCATGTACTGCGTCTGCCTAGTAAACTCTATGAAGCATTTGAATGTAAACTATTTCCTATGATGCCCAGTAATTTTTGGCACTGAGGTGAAACAACATTTGTGCTAGTATAGAGAACTTGACATCAGGATTTAAACTACTTGTGTACTACTTAATTTAGTGTTAGTAGACAGTCTGTTTATGTTTAACTCATTACAGCAGAGTGACGTCTCCAGGTGCATCTGCAGTTACCTCCTACTGCACCTCTAGGCATCAAATATTGCTTGTTCATATTTGCATTAATAATTCCAAAACCATGCTACATACAAGGTATCAGAATATTTTATCCTGAAGCATACATTATGGCAAACACAACTGTATTGATATCTGACCTATGTCAATGAATATTTGTTAGAATTGTAAGGTGATAACTTAATTTTTTAAAGGCTGAAGCTACGCCCACTGGGAGTTAAAGGTACACACTCAAAAGAGCTGTACTGGAGGGAATGAGTTAGTGATGGTTTGCTATCATCAAGTTGATGACACTGCAATACATATGCAAATATAACACTTTCAGTGTTGGAAGGCCAATGTTTTTTATTAACCAGAATCCATATGCAAGTCATATGTTTCTCCACAAAAGATTTGTGGACAGTATTTTTATTATCTGGGATGCATACTTATCACTCTCTGTGCATTAAAAACCTTAGCACAAGCCTTTGAAAATTGTAGTCTGAGGTTATAAAGAGGAGCATGTTCTTATTTTTTCAGAAGAGATGATCTTTAAATAGGAGACTATGTATAGTTAATGACAGGGAGATTTTGTATGGGCTTAGTTTGTTGTTTAATTATGTCTGCACCAAGGCTAAATCTGAGGGCAAATCTCATAGCACTATGCTTAAATCATAGCATCTGAGAGATATGCTGGGATAGACGAGTACTGATTTAGTCATTTATGTAGATTATAAATATTACTGAGGACTTGAAATGTAATTACTCTGATGATCCTATTAATTTTCTTGATATGATCACAACAATTGGACAAGAAGGTATTTGGACATCAGTCAAGTGGATGTTAATGACTGCTAACTGATGTTTATATTTAGAATTGCTGAACTTGGACAGTTATTATGCGTACGTAGACTAACTTATGATGGGCACCACAGTAGATGCTGTGATAACCGAATTGTAACATAGAAGGTACCAGCTCAAATGTTATCCCCTCAAGAGTTGAAGTGACTAATGGAAGGCATACTATAGGAAAGCCTTACTTCTCTGAAGCAGTAGTGGTGGGTTAAGCATTCAGAATATTGCACAAATACCTTATACTGTATATTGCTATGCACATTTCCATCAAGGAGCAGAAACTGTAAACAGAAATCGGTCTATAATAATAATCTGTCAGACAGACAAGAGTTTGCAATTAAACTTTAAGAGGATTTGAAACAGCAGTTATGTTATAAAGTTAGAACAATGCCTGATGTGCACACATAATAAAAATAAAACACATTTCTGGTATACTTGCTTATTTTCAAAATATATTGTAAATAGTTTGCAATTTGTTCACCTTACAACAGGCTGAAAATATATGTTTAAAAAATGGCTCAAATTCCACAAGGGTAACCTTTCCACATTCAGAGACACACCTAATGCAGTGTGTTTGCACAAAGATGTGTAGCATAGCCAAACTTATGTTTGGTTGAATTGATTTTGCTGTGTTGGTAAGTTTGTCAATGTGACATTGCCTAAAAAGGCACTATGGAGTGGATAAAGTTTTAGCCAGTATTCAAAATCATAAAGAAGAAAGTTGCAGACCATTCTTGGCAAAGCAACATGGTCAGTTAATAATGTCCTCCCAAGCTGACAAATATTGGATCCCCTTAGAATGACACCAGAAAGACAACCAGTTATTGAACTCATCATTTTTTGCTCATACTGTGGCATCATCCTCTGTGATGGTAATATGCTGCTGGTGTCATCCTCAGTGATACATTGTATCATCCTCAGTGATGGTAATATGCTGCTGGTATCATCCTCAGTGATACATTGTATCATCCTCAGTGATGGTAATATGCTGCTGGTGTCATCCTCAGTGATACATTGTATCATCCTCAGTGATGGTAATATGCTGCTGGTATCATCCTCAGTGATACATTATATCATCCTCAGTGATGGTAATATGCTGCTGGTATCATCCTCAGTGATACATTGTATCATCTTCGGTGATGGTAATATGCTGCTCAATGCTAGCCTCATACCAGCCTGAGACATACAGTCTGAAAGCTCCATATTGTGTCTCTTCATATAGTCCAGGGAGGTACATCTCAGGTCATTTGCACCTACATGGCATTTGATGGACTCATAGTGGTACCTGTGGCATAATGGCTTGAGTGCATGCATGATTCAGCAGATCCTGGCTTCGTATCAGCAACTAGCAGTTATCTTCTTCTTGTTCAGCCTGGTTAGACGGGCATCAATATATCTTAACAATGTAATCCCCTATGATGACAGTCCTGAGAAGTGTGTTTGCTTGCGTTAGAGGCTTAGTGTTTGGGGCTCCATGGAGAATGACAGTATGTGTGGTGTTAGGTGTTTTTTCTTAGTGCCTTTGGGCTTGCTGAGGCATAGCTTTGACAACAGGTAGTCTATGGCAATCTTTTTTAGGAATATTGCATTTAAGTGCCTCAGCATACCTTAGTCTGTGTGTGCCATGTGCTATTTCAAGTGGGTATTATGTGTGTGGTTTCAACAACCTGATGCGCGCTTGTATGCGAGAGTTTAGCCTGCAGTGTCATTCTGTAAGTACACCTCTCGCATACTGTGACTGCTTCTTTAAGGATTAAGTGGTTGTTAGTAAACATGAGACAATTGCTACATTGTCTCAAGATGCCCATATCCACCAAGATGTCTACAGAAATTTAGGAAATTTCACATCCATAATCCCCAGTCCTTTGGTGCAGACTAATAAGGGTGCTTTATTGATGAAGAGTATGCTAAACAGTACTAAATTCTACCAACTTTAATGTATACACAATACTAAATTATACTAAATCTGCAAGTATTTCCACTCGATGCCCAACTAGCTGCTATAAGCCTGTCATCACCCAAGATATTTGCTCTATATTGCTGCTTTATAGGGTTCAGTTTTATGGACCATTCTACTGAGGAAAAGTTTCTTTTTAGGTGTTTGGTACTGTACAGGGCTAACCCGTGCAAATGTGTAAAATTTATAGCAGCACAAAAAAACAGAAAACTAACTAAAGAGCCCACTGACCAATAAAATAATAAAATGGCTATGCTAATGTTTTGTATATTTCCAAACTCAGATAGACCAGGCAAACAGCTCCTGCCACAAGATGAATAAACCCAGTTATAGGAAGAGTGAAGAAATTAGTTTTGAGTAGTATCAGGTAACATGGCGTTTGTTTTACAGGTGTCAACTAGTAGTCTGTACATGGTGAAGCATAAACAAAGATTACTGGAGTTGGGCTGTAGATGATTGAGGGTCTTTAATGCTGTTTGAACTTTGTAAGAGAAGCAATCGGGCTAAAATTGTTATAAATGTAGTGAACCTGTTGGAAGATTACTTATGAAGAATGAAAACAATACTGAACCCACAATACAACTCTGAAGGGTTCCAGAGTGAAGTACTGAAGGGGAAGGTTGAACTTTCTTAGAGTCTGTCTGTGCGATAATTTTTAAACCAAGATAATGGTTCAGCTCCAAAACCTACTTTTGAAAGTTGTCAGAGGAACCTCTTATACAGCAAGGACATCAAGATGTTGAGTCTTAACAGACACCTTCCCTCATCTTTGGCAGTTAAGGGTTTTACAAGTTATTAACCATTTTACTATGAAACCCTTTTTATCCAAATGGAAGCAGTGTTCTCCTTTGGTGTGAAGACAAATGACTAATATTATTTTAGGGTCAGAATCTTGATATAAGAGGCTACTTTCATCTTTTGCTGGGAAAAGGCCTTTCATTTGCTTCAGTCAAGACTCAACCACTTTGCTCAGCCACTGTGCCTTATGTAGAAGCCTACAGTTGTTTCTGCATCTATGATGATGATGATAGCCTAGTATAAACCTATGAACCTATGAACCTATGATGTTATTGAAGGGGTTGTTGTCTCTATCCTAAACCCTAAGAACTTCATTTGCTTAAATGGGGCTTTAATTCTGTTTTGAAAAGGTTTACAACACCTGCCTTTAAACCTGTTTTTTTCAGACCTTTTACTCTCTTCCCCTGGAAACAGTTTTCAGTGTTACTGTTACATAAGCTGAAAGAGTATCAGAATTGTAGGCTGCTGTGCTCTGTTACGAATCCTTCTTTTGTGCCTAACATTATGTTAAGCTTTACCTTGAATGGAAAAATGGTTTCCTTGTTGTTATCCTCATCCTCAGAATGAAGGGAAATGATTTTATACTGCATGGACACTGTGTGATGACCCACCACTGCCAACCAGTAATCAAGGAGCCTCAATCCTCACCACTGGCACCAATGGAGGACATTCACTAAGAGGATAACAGATACACACACAATATTTCCAGATACAACTCTCTTCATCAAGTGCAATTTTCCTTAAGAGCACACAAAGACCACAGTCAGTCTTGAGGCTGGTTTCTCCCTCTTCCTCCAGATCCCCAATAAGACTCCCCACTGGCACAGCTATAGAGTTGAGATCTCAGCTGATTGACAAAACCAAGACCTCCAGTACCCTCTATGTCCAACCAGTGCTTTGTGTCCCTGCCCAAGTAGCTGACACATGCACTCTTTGAGGTTTGATTTATACACACACACACCTAGGAAAGGCTGGCACAGGTTTACTAGCTATGCCCCCTTTTGCCCAGACTATAAGGTGGTTTTCACTGCCACCAGTCACTCCTGCCATCTACCTTAAGGCCCTTAACAAAGGGTGTCCAATCTTACTGTATAATGTTACTTTCAATACAAATGGTAGTTTGACCAAGAGCAAGGCTATTAAGAGTTGCACACTCAGTGTCACCAAATAAATATGCAAGTACTCTCAAAACTTAAATCTCTCTACACAGATCAGCCACAATGAAAGGTTTAATTATATTTAAAAATAAATAATAAAAGAACAAGACAATACTAAATATATATTCACAGTGACAACAGAGTTCAAAACTATAGGAAATATTTAAAATAACATTGCAGTATAGCCTCACACAAATAAAGAAAATAATCTAAACTAAACTTTGCTATATTCCTGACTGTATCTAAGAAAGTTATACTGTTCCCTAGAAACTTACTTATAAAACAAGGCAGATGTGATGAATGGTTCTTCTTGTTGCTGTTGTCAGGTCCAAGACAGAATGCAGAATGCTCTGTCTCACTAAGAGACATCTCAAAATAATATCTAAAATAATAGCGGTCAAGTGGCATTCGAAAGACATGCGTAGAATGGGCGTGCCTTCATTGAAGGTTGGGCGTTGATCTGGCACCTCGGCACCCGTAAAAAATAATCTACTGCCAATCATTAGCGGACTGAAGTTCCGCTATGGCGACCCCTAACCGGGAAAAGCCGAAAGAACAACAACAACATTACTGCTGGGATAGCTTGCAGAATGATATCATTTTTGGTCATCTGCCTTCTAGTTCTCATGTAAACCCCCATTGCTGAAGCTGGCAATATTTAGTATCTGCCTGTAAAAATACTCATGCAAACATTTTGCTCAGATATTTGGCAGATGCTAGAAGCCATAGAACAATTACATTCCTTCATATTTCCAAAGTAGCAATTACTTCATCCTAAAGACAATACAGAATGCTTCCTAGTACAAACTTTATGTCTCTAGCTGCATTGAAACATCTTTATGACGTAGCCTGTAACGTAATTTAATTTCAGATATTTTTTCTAAAGTTTGCTGAACTGAGGTCAACCTTCTGTATTCCAGTTTCCGCTGTTAAAATATATACATTTAAACAGTTCCAATACCGTACATAAATTTCAGTTGTCTTCTAGTAGGGCACACTGTGGATACGTTTTAAACACAGCACTTTACAAATACCTTTTCAGCACAAACATCTGTACAAAGCAGTTTGATGTACATCACAATACAGTTCTAATACATTTGTAACCCCAATCAACTTGTATAAATTAGTTTAATATTCACAAATGACATATAATTATTTACAAAATTCCTTCTAACTGTGCTGGCAGTACCTCCTTCCCTCACACCCTGTAATACAACTCTTTGCATGTATCCCTGGGAATAAGGATTTTAGAAAGTATGATCTGTTCTTTTTTTTTTTTTTTTTTTTTTTTTTTTTTATGTCCAGTACTCCTGATAAAGGAGCTGCATTGTTTAATGTTCTGATTCTTCAGCAGGGCAGTTCCTGGCAGGGTTTCCTCTACAAGTACTGCAGCCCTTTCTGCCTTCTTTCAAGGGGTTTCTGCCGTGGCTGTTTGTCAAGAAGTTACATAATCAGCTTTCCACATTTTTACCAAGAATTAGAAAATGAATTTCCACATTAGTCATCCAGGGCATGGGAGCTATTGTACAGTTGTGCAAAACTCCTCAACAGTAGATGACAGAATCATTTTTGTGTTTACAGTCGAGATATCCACTCTCCCTTTTCTTGGTATTATTTGTTGGCTTTATTAATTTCATTGTTTTGTGTTTTTGGCCTATTGCACTGTTTTTAGAATGCACACGTTGTTCATTTCTGATTTAAACCTTTGGCAGTATACAGTGTTAAATTAGTGTAGTGATAATTTTAGTGCCTGCAATCTTTACTGGCCTTCTAACAAATTTGTCAGCAAATGAATTGGTGAAGTCTGGTGCTGCCACCTCATCACTGTGGTTATTTCTTCTGTAAGAGGCAACTTATAGATTGCTACTTTCATCACTGTGATATTGCTCCTGGAGCTAGGTTAAATGAATTTGACTGACAGCTATAACCACGGTCTAAATAGCAGACCTCCATGTTAATGTGGAAGAATTTGAAGCCAGTTCTGCCCTTCATAATAGGTGAATAACCCAACCAATTAAAGACCATGGGAACAAGGATGATGCAATCATATTCCTTTGTGGTGACTCTGAGTCCCTGACATAATTGTGCTGTGTAAAATATGTAATAAATATTAAAAAAACACTTCTAGATAGGATTATTGCTACTTGAAAGAAATTATTTTTTTCTCCAAGAAAACAGTGGTTGAAACCACAGCTGGAATACTGTGCTTGGTTCTGAGAACACCTTTAAAAATATATTGGAATTGTAGAGGCTTTGTAGAGGGCTACACAAATGAAAGATATTCAAAATATACGTATAAAATGAGACTAAACAAACTTATGTGTACACAGGAAGAAAGTACAGAGAGGTAACATTATAGAAAAAAAATCATGTACCTCATTAGAAACAATAAAGTCCAGTATGGCAGCAGCTTTCAAAGAGGGACTGTCAAGAACAAAGAGGGACAACTGGAAAAAGAGAGAACTCTTTGGATGCCATGTCAGGAACTGCTTTTTTTGTTCTTTACATAAAATTATACACATATATAATTATACACATATATATATATATATATATATATATATGTGCAACTATCTTTCACAAAATGTGTTGAATTAAAATGCTACAGAAACTCAGGAATACATGACATAGTTTTGAAACTGTTCCAACTGTTTGAAGTGAGACGTAATACACTGATTGCAAGGATTTGCAGTTCATCACAGTCCACAGCCTTTTGAGGACAGCTGTTACATGCATCCATATCCCTCTCAGTAAAACTATTTTTGCTTTAGGAAGAAACATGGGCAGACAAGACACTATTCCATCTTTGTGACAGCCAGGTTTTCAAATGTTGTGTAGGGAGAAAAGGCACTCTGTTTAGTTGAGGTCAATGCAGGGTAAATTCACTTTTGAGCTCAATATGCAGCAGTATAAGAAATTGCAATGGCAAAGGTTGGCTTTTGATGTTTATATCAAATATAAGATCATACAAGGGGTTTAAGAATTATTAAAATGCCAACCTATCATGATAAATACCCACTGCTTCAACGGTGGCAGATGGTAAATTTAAATTGTTCCATTCAGCATATGGAATTAATGAATAAATTCTTTGAATCATTCAAAACTGCTCTTAAGGCAGAAGTTATACAAAGTTATAATGAGCTCATTGCTGCAGCTGAAATCAATTCACATTTTACACTCTTAACAGAGACAATTAACAGACTTGCAGTTTTTGAAAATCGGCTTATAGAGACGAAAAAACGAAAACTGCGGTGAGATTTCCATGATTTTAAGACTGGTAAAGTCTTCTCCTGGTCTGATTGGGACAGCTGTCCCTTTAAGAAGGCAGTAGCTGTTGAAGTACAATGGGAAAAAAATTACTACGTTAGTCTACATACAGAGGAGAATTCAACTCAGATAGAACATGCGGTCATGGATTCAGCCCTTGATCCTTTAGACTTTCCAGTTTTACAAAAGGAACCGTACCACTGCCGGTGGATTGGAGGAGGCTCAACAGCACTCAAGGTTGGAGCAAAATGAAGCAGATGGAGCAGCGACCAGTAACGAGGAGCCAAACCTGGCAGTAAATGGTATTGTTTATAACTTATCATGGAACAAATTAACTGAACATGAACTTGCTGTCCTAAGTAAGGGCTTGACATTCATACTAGCTAATACTGTGGACATTGCTGATATACTGATGGAGTTTAAACTACTTAAAAGAAATTTGAATTTAAAGCTTTTATATGGGCTTGAGTGTTTGAATTATAATATAAGTAACAGAAAGACAAGCACATTTGTACCAGTAAGCAATCCAGTAATAGTGGATTTGAAATAGCCATGGAAATTGAAATTTACAAATTGTTCAAGGGTGTAAATAAGAATTTTTTTTATAATTTAACTAAAGAACAGCAGACAGCAATGAAATCTCTAGTAGATAATGCAGATATAATAACAAAAAATGCAGGCAAAGGTGGGGCAATTCTGTTAGATACTAGTTATTACAATACAGCAATGATATAAATGTTAAGTACAGATGATTATTTACAAATTACTAGAAGAGAAGTTATGACCGTCATTGCTGATTTTAATTCAATAATATGCATGTGAATGGAGTAATTTCTCTGGAGACATTGGAATATTTATATTTCTCAACGACTAGGATACCTATAATATATGGTGTTTCGAAAATTCATAAATCTTTAGTAGAGCCACCTTTAAGACTGATAGTCTCAGCAAGGGGATGGGTTACAGAACCCATCTAAAAATATTTAGAAAATAAGTTAAAACCATTGCTAAGTATGCCTGCCACTGTAAGATACTACTGATTTGCCTACCACTATAAGATACTGCTGATTTGTCTACCACTGTAAGATGCTGCTGATTCAACTACCATTGTACGATACTGCTGATTTGTCTACCACTGTAAGATATTGCTGATTTGTCTACCATTGTAAGATATTGCTGATTTGTCTACCACTGTAAGATACTGCTGATTTGTCTATTACTGTAAGATACTGCTGATTTGTCTACCACTATAATGTATTGCTGATTCGTCTACCACTGTAACATATTGCTGATTCATCTACCACTGTAAGATACTGCTGATTCGTCTACCACTGTAAGATACTGCTGTTTTGTCTATTACTGTAAGATACTGTTGATTTGTCTACCATTATAATATATTGCTGATTCGTCTACCACTGTAAGATACTGCTGATTTGTCTACCACTGTAAGATACTGTTGATTTGTCTATCACTATAATGTACTGCTGATTCATCTACCACTGTAAGATACTGCTGATTTGTCTATTACTGTAAGATACTGTTGATTTGTCTACCACTATAATGTACTGCTGATTCATCTACCACTGTAAGATACTGCTGATTTGTCTACCGCTGTAAGATACTGCTGATATGTCTACCACTATAATGTACTGCTGATTCGTCTACCACTGTAAGATACTGCTGATTTGTCTATTACTGTAAGATACTGTTGATTTGTCTACCATTATAATATATTGCTGATTTGTCTATCACTGGAAGATACTGCTGATTTGTCTACCACTGTAAGATACTGCTGATTTGTCTATTACTGTAAGATACTGCTGATTTGTCTACCACTGTAACATATTGCTGTTTCATCTACCACTGTAAGATACTGCTGATTTGTCTATTACTGTAAGATACTGTTAATTTGTCTACCACTATAATGTACTGCTGATTAATCTACCACTGTAAGATACTGCTGAATTGTCTATTACTGTAAGATACTGTTGATTTGTCTACCATTATAATATATTGCTGATTTGTCTATCACTGGAAGATACTGCTGATTTGTCTACCACTGTAAGATACTGCTGATTTGTCTATTACTGTAAGATACTGCTGATTTGTCTACCACTGTAACATATTGCTGTTTCATCTACCACTGTAAGATACTGCTGATTTGTCTATTACTGTAAGATACTGTTGATTTGTCTACCACTATAATGTACTGCTGATTAATCTACCACTGTAAGATACTGCTGAATTGTCTATTACTGTAAGATACTGTTGATTTGTCTACCATTATAATATATTGCTTATTTGTCTATCACTGTAAGATACTGCTGATTTGTCTACCACTGTAAGATACTGCTGATTCATCTACCACTGTAAGATACTGCTGATTTGTCTATTACTGTAAGATACTGTTGATTTGTCTACCATTATAATATATTGCTGATTCGTCTACCACTGTAAGATACTGTTGATTCATCTACCACTGTAAGAAACTGCTGATTTGTCTATTACTGTAAGATACTGTTGATTTGTCTACCACTATAATGTACTGCTGATTCATCTACCACTGTAAGATACTGCTGATTTGTCTATTACTGTAAGATACTGCTGATTTGTCTACCATTATAATGTACTGCTGATTCGTCTACCACTGTAAGATACTGCTGATTTGTCTTTTACTGTAAGATACTGCTGATTTGTGTACCACTATAATGTACTGCTGATTCGTCTACCACTGTAAGATACTGCTGATTTTTTAACACAGTTATTTGATTGGTCAAGGAACAACAATATTATAGATTGCTATTTTGTTACACTTGATGTTGATTCTCATTATACCTCCTTATCAAACGATGAAGGTGTTGAATATATACAAGAATTTATTTTGCAAATAATGCTATATATGACCTCATAAATTAATATATGTGCACTATTATATATAATATTACAAAATAATATGTTTTTATTTCATAACAAATATTATGAACAACAAAGAGGTGTGGCCGTGGGTACTCCTGTGGAACAACACATGCAAATGTTGTCATTAATAAGTGGGAGAAAGAATATGTGCTATCTCATCAATCTAATCAATATTACAACAATGTGATATTTTATAAACAATTTCATGATTTGTTTCTGATATGGCAATGTTCATTATCTGTATTAGAAGAATGTTTTGCTTATATTAATGGTTCTACTGTTTTTTGAGGTTTAAAAAGATGGTGTACCTTTTTCAGATTGATTTTCTAGACAGGTTGATTAAAAATAAAGTAGGAGGAATAGAGACAACTTTATATAAGAAAGAGGTTAAAAAGAATACAGATCTGCATTGCACTAGCATGTACCCTCCACATGTGTTTCAGAATATAGTTAAAAATCAGATGTTGTGAGTAACTAAGCTTAACACAAATGATAATAATATGTATAGATAAATAAATAGCATGACTGATGACTGTGTGGCAAGAGGCTATAATGAGCATGAGGTAGCCATGATAGAGAAAGAAATTCAGCATAGAAGAACAAAAGATATTAGAACTATTTTTTTTATAAAATAGGAACATCAAGGGACATAGAGAATAAAAACGATGATAAACACTCAAGAAAACAATTTAGATGCATATTGACCTATAATAGAAATACATCTAAAAACTTACACATATAATTAGGAAGTATTGGCCAGTGGTGCAACACTTACCAGAATTCACAGAAATAGGTAAAAGCCAGTTAGGCTTTGCATGTAAAAAAATGTCGGTACCTGCGTATTATCGCAACCAGATTTTTGCGGTTGCGAATTTAGAATACTTCCATAGAAACGAGGCCACAAACCACTGTAGGGTGGTATTCAGTGTCTGTTTTTTTGTGGACTACCTTTGCATTACAGGGTCTGTGAAGGGGAAGACAAACATTTGAGGAAACCTGCTTCCTGTTTTCAGCGTGCATTACACACACGCGCTTGAATTATAATGCCTGCTGTCGTTCTGACTAATGGATTCTTTTGAGTGTGTGGAAGGAAGCCTTCAGAGAAGGCAAAGACAGACCCTGTAATGATTGTTTTGGTCACTTTTTTTTTCGGGGGGGGGGGGTAATTTGTAAAGACATCTTCAGGTGAAATTTTAAAACAGCTGCTAACAGCCACAAAGTACAAGAGGAAGTGCATTGTCCGGCAATAAGATGTTTTGGGAAGTGTTCTTACTATGTGTAATCATGAAGTGAGTTTATCTGTCTTTATTTGTAAAGTATGCTCATGGGGACGCTTTGTTAGCGCCTTAATTGAAATTATTGACTGCAGTTTGTGTAAATCAGCACTTAACCTAACCTAAGAAAAGCCGTAATCCTTGCCCTTGACATATTTGCAATCTCCTAACTTCACAGGGTGTATTTGGTGACTCGCTTTTCCAGTAGATGAAATCATCTTGACAAATGCAGGCACTGCAAAGTGGAGCACCACTGTGTAGTTTCAGGAGCAAAGAGGTACAAACTCACACCCCTTCTCCTCTTCGTGGCTCATACCCACATTGACAGATTAATGTTTTCTTCTTCACAGACCCCTTTATAGATTAAGCAACCTGTTTCCGCACACACATACCAAATTATGGCAATGTGGAAATCTGGTTGTGATAATACATAAGTGCCAAAATGTCAAAATTTGAAAAATTTATTATGTTACAGAGAACAGAAAAATATTTTATACCATAACAGAAGTTTAAAATCAGGCACATACAAATGCAATAGAGGTCAGTATTGCAAATATATATATATATATATATATATATATATATATATATATATATATATATATATATATATATATATATATATATATGTGTTCAAAAAAAGCCAAAAATCCCAAGTGTAGTATAAAGAACAAACCCAAGAAGGAAGGAATGTAGTCTGTTGATAGATTGGAAAAACTCCATCACACGAAACAAGTAATTCCAAATGTAGAAATAGTATTTATTAACAGTAAGATGTGAGCGCTTTCGCGGATGCATTATCCGCTTCATCAGACATAACCATACTGAATTCAAAGTTGCATTAAATACTCTAACAAACACTCTAAATTAATTATCTAATTAATCAATTAATTAAATCTAACAGCAATTCAAAGCTATGTATTCAAAGCTGAAAATGTCTAAAAGAATGCATAGTAAACATAAACGCAGCAGTACTAACTCATAAAAACTCACAGATAAATGTAAAACATAACATCTTAAAGTAAGGCATGTATACTGACCACACGCCATACATATTTATTTAAAACAACATATTAAAAACTATCTTAGTTTTCTAGCCTTAAGATGAGGCTTCAAAGAAACACTGTCATTGAGGCCCCTGCCCCTATGTGCAGCTAGTCTAAAAATCCACCCAAGTTCTGCTTGTTCAGTCTGATTCACAATATCACCCAGCCGAATATCCACTGCTTGGACATGTAATATTTGAAATACAAATATATGGTCTACTCCCCTTTGTAAAGTGTGTCTGGCCAGGGCACTATATTCTTGTTTTCTGGCAAGACAATAGGCATGGTCCCTGATTCGTTCTCTAAGGGTCCTATTTGTCTTGCCCACATAGAAACAGAAACAGATCAAACAATGTGCCACATAAACTACATTTTTGGTGTTACAAGTGCTGTTGTTACGCAATTCCCATAGATGTCCAGTGTCCGGATGCTTAAAAAAGCGTGACTCATCTATGGAGTCGCATTGTAAGCATCTACCACATTTCTTGGTCGCCCAAAAGCTCCTAGGATTCATAGGAACGAGACTCATACCCAAATTGTTGTAACAAAGAGTTGTGTTGGGATGGTGGCCTAATGGTTAAGGTGTTTGCCTTACAAACACAAGGTGCAGGGTTTGAGTCTCACAAGGGATAATTTGCTAGGCTTAAAATGGCTTGCAAGGGCAGTTAGCTTAGTACTAATCTATGAACCTATTTCATATTCTTATAAACAAATGTAGGAGAGTCACCTACTATATTCCTGACTCTCTCATCAACCATGAGTATGTTCCAATTAGACATTATAGCCTTTTCAACAATTTCAGTGTTGTTACTAAAAGGAATGACAATGGACTCATTTCTCTGTTTATTCCTATTCATAGGTCTAATAGGTAAATCACCTCTATCTGTGTAATAGGGTTTCGCCCTCGTACTTCTCAAATTACCTACATCAAGATATGCTTTGGTAACCTCCCATTCACTATAGCCTCTATTCAACAACCCCATCTGGAGACTATAAAGTTCATTTTCAAAACATGTATCCTCACAAGACAATCTTGATAGTCTCATAGCTTGTCCTTTTATGATCTCAAAAACCTTGGGATTGTGCATACTAGATCTATGTAAATATGCTGGCCTATAACATGGCTTACGGTAAACCCTGGTCGTAAGAGTATCATTTACTCGGAGTATGGTTACATCTAAGTAATTGATGGTGTCTATTGAGAATTCTAAAGTAAACTTTAAAAATGAGTTCATATTATTCAGTTGTTCAAAGAAAGATACGAGCATATCATCCGTACCCTTCCACAGGAGAAAGAGATCATCTACAAATCTCCTGTAGAAGGTTATATTAGAATTGTCAAGTATATGTTGTTTCTCCCAGGCTACCATGACCAAGTTGGCATAACTGTTAGCACAACTGGTGCCCATGGCCACACCTTTACGTTGTCTATAACAAGTACCATGAAAAAAGAAGATGTTACTATCTAATACCATTTCTAGCAGGAGACATATAAAATCAACCTTACTCGAATCCATCAAGTTAGATACAACTAACAATGTTCTCAAAGCGTCTATTCCTTCAGTGTTGGGAATGCATATAAATAGGGACACAACATCCATTGTGACCAATATTATACTGTCCAGATCGTCTAAACCATTGACACAAGTGTACAAATCTGTCAAAAACTGTTCAGTGTCTTTAAGCACATACACGTAATCAGAGAGCACCTTCTTAAGCTCAAAGTCTAAATATATAGACAAAGGTTCTGTCAACCAACCTGAGCCTGATACTATAGGCCTAAAGCACAGTTCTACCATATTCTTATGTATCTTTGGTAGACCATGAAGCCTAGGTACTATTCGATATGGTACTTGAAAATATTTAAACAGCTCATCACTGATTACATTCATAGACCTACATTCCAAAAGGTTATTACAAATACTGTCTTGCAACATATACACAATGCTGGGTGATACCACTTCATAGGCCTCATCTGCCAACATTGTTAACATTGTCCTGTTGTAATATTCAGAGTCCAATACAACCACCGGACCACCCTTGTCTGCGGGGCGTATAACAATGTCCACATTATTTCTCAGTCTGTTGAGCGCCTCCACTTCTTGTTTACTTAAGTTTTTATCCTTAATGTTCTTGAAAAAATTGTAATCACTGTATAAAGCATTCTCAACCGCTTTTAAAAAAGTCTCCACATTGGCCTGCAAATGTGGTGTATAAACACTTCTGCATTTAAAAGGATCAACGTGTGTCATAGAATCTGTACCAATTAACAATTTCAAGGCTATATTATGTACAAATAGTCTGACAGATATAACAGCTTGACTGATATCCATGTTAGAACTGGGTATAAAATTCATACCTTTATTAAGCAAATGCACTAAATCCGGTGTCAGAGTATGCTTAGAAATATTACATACTAAGCATCCTGGTTCCAAAACCTCTTTAATGTACGTTTTTTCTGTTGGTTTGGCGGTTCCTTTCTCTTCGCTCCCCTCGCTGTCTCCAGTTCGCCAGGTCTTTTTCTGCCAGTTCATATAGGCAGTGGAGCCACCAGAAAATTTTCCGTTTCAGCTCTTTCAAGCTGTATTTTTCGCCTAACTACACTCGTCATGCTGACTGAGTTATTACTTCTATCATATATATATATATATGTGTGTATGTATATGTATATATGTATATATACTATTTAAAAGACCAAACTACTTAGCAGAGACAAGAAGAGAAATAAAAAAAATAAAAATACAAACTTCTTAAACTGAAAGAAAGGATCTGAGGCAAAACCAATATTTTGAGCACTTTCATTCTTTATTGTTTGTAGAACATCATCAGAAACACTTTTACAAACATACAGCAAACAAATAAATACTTGAATAAGCCATAAAGGTTAATTATTTCTTAATTAATACAAATGAGATTAAGACCAATCCTCCAATAAGCTTAAACTTATGTAAAGTGAACCCAATAAGGACAATGCCCAATCAGAAGTGTGTAAAAAAAGAGTGTATATGTGGGGTGCTAAGCACCAATGAGGTCACAAAAATGAAGTAATAACTCAATGGATAGAGCTGCAAGAGACTCCTGGAGCCAATAGGGATAAGAAGCACGTTCTCAAAGGTAAAGCTCGTTCTAAAGGGAAAAATGCAAATGGCCCAAAACAAAATGTGATTGTGGTCAATCAGTGAGTAATACATCAATAAATAACACCTGCAGCTTAACCTAAAAGTATAACACACACAAAGTAATTGCACATAAGGTAACCACTTGTATAAAACAGCTTCAGTGGGAATGTAAAATACCCTGTTGAACAGACACAATCAGTAAGATGTAATCAACAAACACAAACCAAACGTAAAACAGTAAGTGAGTGTTCTAGCATTCAAAATAAAGGTCCCCCTTTGGACTGTGGTTCAGAGGAAGAGGAGTTTATTAGTCCATATTCTCCATAGAGGAACTCTCCTTTGGGGACACTATTTCCTGTATGATGGAATTCTTTAAGTGAGATTGTTCTAAGGTTTCTGATACCCAGAAGCAGTATTATTAGCTCCAATTCCTTAAGTGAGATTGTTCTAAGGTTTCTGATACCCAGAAGCAGTATTATTAGCTCCAATTCCTTAAGTGAGATTGTTCTAAGGTTTCTGATACCCAGAAGCAGTATTATTAGATCCAATTCCTTAAGTGAGATTGTTCTAAGGTTTCTGATATCCAGAAGCAGTATTATTAGCTCCAATTCCTTAAGTGAGATTGTTCTAAGGTTTCTGATATCCAGAAGCAGTATTATTAGCTCCAATTCCTTAAGTGAGATTGTTCTAAGGTTTCTGATATCCAGAAGCAGTATTATTAGCTCCAGTTCCTTAAGTGAGATTGTTCTAAGGTTTCTGATACCCAGAAGCAGTATTATTAGCTCCAATTCTTTAAGTGAGATTGTTCTAAGGTTTCTGATACCCAGAAGCAAGCAGTATTATTAGCTCCAATTCCTTAAGTGAGATTGTTCTAAGGTTTCTGATACCCAGAAGCAGTATTATTAGCTCCAATTCTTTAAGTGAGATTGTTCTAAGGTTTCTGATATCCAGAAGCAGTATTATTAGCTCCAATTCTTTAAGTGAGATTGTTCTAAGGTTTCTGATATCCAGAAGCAGTATTATTAGCTCCAATTCTTTAAGTGAGATTGTTCTAAGGTTTCTGATACCCAGAAGCAGTATTATTAGCTCCAATTCCTTAAGTGAGATTGTTCTAAGGTTTCTGATATCCAGAAGCAGTATTATTAGCTCCAATTCCTTAAGTGAGATTGTTCTAAGGTTTCTGATATCCAGAAGCAGTATTATTAGCTCCAATTCCTTAAGTGAGATTGTTCTAAGGTTTCTGATATCCAGAAGCAGTATTATTAGCTCCAATTCCTTAAGTGAGATTGTTCTAAGGTTTCTGATACCCAGAAGCAGTATTATTAGCTCCAATTCCTTAAGTGAGATTGTTCTAAGGTTTCTGATACCCAGAAGCAGTATTATTAGCTCCAATTCCTTAAGTGAGATTGTTCTAAGGTTTCTGATACCCAGAAGCAGTATTATTAGCTCCAATTCCTTAAGTGAGATTGTTCTAAGGTTTCTGATACCCAGAAGCAGTATTATTAGCTCCAATTCCTTAAGTGAGATTGTTCTAAGGTTTCTGATATCCAGAAGCAGTATTATTAGCTCCAATTCCTTAAGTGAGATTGTTCTAAGGTTTCTGATATCCAGAAGCAGTATTATTAGCTCCAATTCCTTAAGTGAGATTGTTCTAAGGTTTCTGATATCCAGAAGCAGTATTATTAGCTCCAATTCCTTAAGTGAGATTGTTCTAAGGTTTCTGATACCCAGAAGCAGTATTATTAGCTCCAATTCCTTAAGTGAGATTGTTCTAAGGTTTCTGATACCCAGAAGCAGTATTATTAGCTCCAAAAGTGAGATTGTTCTAAGGTTTCTGATACCCAGAAGCAGTATTATTAGCTCCAGTTCCTTAAGTGAGATTGTTCTAAGGTTTCTGATATCCAGAAGCAGTATTATTAGCTCCAATTCCTTAAGTGAGATTGTTCTAAGGTTTCTGATATCCAGAAGCAGTATTATTAGCTCCAATTCCTTAAGTGAGATTGTTCTAAGGTTTCTGATATCCAGTAGCAGTATTATTAGCTCCAGTTCCTTAAGTGAGATTGTTCTAAGATTTCTGATACCCAGAAGCAGTATTATTAGCTCCAATTCTTTAAGTGAGATTGTTCTAAGGTTTCTGATACCCAGAAGCAGTATTATTAGCTCCAATTCCTTAAGTGAGATTGTTCTAAGGTTTCTGATACACAGAAGCAGTATTATTAGCTCCAATTCTTTAAGTGAGATTGTTCTAAGGTTTCTGATATCCAGAAGCAGTATTATTAGCTCCAATTCTTTAAGTGAGATTGTTCTAAGGTTTCTGATACCCAGAAGCAGTATTATTAGCTCAAATTCTTTAAGTGAGATTGTTCTAAGGTTTCTGATATCCAGAAGCAGTATTATTAGCTCCAATTCTTTAAGTGAGATTGTTCTAAGGTTTCTGATATCCAGAAGCAGTATTATTAGCTCCAATTCCTTAAGTGAGATTGTTCTAAGGTTTCTGATACCCAGAAGCAGTATTATTAGCTCCAATTCCTTAAGTAAGATTGTTCTAAGGTTTCTGATACCCAGAAGCAGTATTATTAGCTCCAATTCCTTAAGTGAGATTGTTCTAAGGTTTCTGATATCCAGAAGCAGTATTATTAGCTCCAGTTCCTTAAGTGAGATTGTTCTAAGGTTTCTGATATCCAGAGGCAGTATTATTAGCTCCAATTCCTTAAGTGAGATTGTTCTAAGGTTTCTGATACCCAGAAGCAGTATTATTAGCTCCAATTCCTTAAGTGAGATTGTTCTAAGGTTTCTGATACCCCGAAGCAGTATTATTAGCTCCAATTCCTTAAGTGAGATTGTTCTAAGGTTTCTGATACCCAGAAGCAGTATTATTAGCTCCAGTTCCTTAAGTGAGATTGTTCTACGGTTTCTGATATCCAGAAGCAGTATTATTAGCTCCAATTCTTTAAGTGAGATTGTTCTAAGGTTTCTGATATCCAGAAGCAGTATTATTAGCTCCAATTCCTTAAGTGAGATTGTTCTAAGGTTTCTGATACCCAGAAGCAGTATTATTAGCTCCAATTCCTTAAGTGAGATTGTTCTAAGGTTTCTGATACCCAGAAGCAGTATTATTAGCTCCAGTTCCTTAAGTGAGATTGTTCTAAGGTTTCTGATACCCAGAAGCAGTATTATTAGCTCCAATTCCTTAAGTGAGATTGTTCTAAGGTTTCTGATACCCAGAAGCAGTATTATTAGCTCCAAAAGTGAGGTTGTTCTAAGGTTTCTGATACCCAGAAGCAGTATTATTAGCTCCAATTCCTTAAGTGAGATTGTTCTAAGGTTTCTGATACCCAGAAGCAGTATTATTAGCTCCAATTCCTTAAGTGAGATTGTTCTAAGGTTTCTGATATCCAGAAGCAGTATTATTAGCTCCAGTTCCTTATGTGAGATTGTTCTAAGGTTTCTGATACCCAGAAGCAGTATTATTAGCTCCAATTCCTTAAGTGAGATTGTTCTAAGGTTTCTGATACCCAGAAGCAGTATTATTAGCTCCAATTCCTTAAGTGAGATTCTTCTAAGGTTTCTAATACCCAGAAGCAGTATTATTAGCTCCAATTCTTTAAGTGAGATTGTTCTAAGGTTTCTGATATCCAGAAGCAGTATTATTAGCTCCAATTCCTTAAGTGAGATTGTTCTAAGGTTTCTGATATCCAGAAGCAGTATTATTAGCTCCAATTCCTTAAGTGAGATTGTTCTAAGGTTTCTGATATCCAGAAGCAGTATTATTAGCTCCAATTCCTTAAGTGAGATTGTTCTAAGGTTTCTGATATCCAGAAGCAGTGTTATTAGCTCCAATTCCTTAAGTGAGATTGTTCTAAGGTTTCTGATACCCAGAAGCAGTATTATTATTAGCTCTAATTCCTTAAGTGAGATTGTTCTAAGGTTTTTGATATCCAGAAGCAGTATTATTAGCTCCACCAGATGGAGTCTCCCAAGCCCTTTGCTGTTCTTCCTGTTCTGGCTGCCCTCCTGGATACCTTTTCAGCAGCTTCTCAGCCCCCAGCTGCTAAGAAACCTGACAGATTTTACAAGGCACCTGATTATTGCAAATTTCTGTATGAATGCCCTTCTGCTGATCCTTCCATGGTGTTGCCCTCTACAAAGCTGCTTCCTTCAGATATGGATACAAGGGTCATGAAGATGCTGGGCAAAAAGGTTTATACTGCAGCCAAACAATACAACTTACTGTGAATGCTTCATCAATTATATTTGTTAGTTCAATGCAAAAGCGCTTACCTGTATAGTGTCGTTGAATAAACTGATTTTTTTTAAACTTCCTTTAAATTTGTTTTACTTTTAGTTGCCTTGCAGGTCGCAGTAAGTTATAGTGTTTGATCTTATTGCTTTTTTACTTGCGACTGTACCCGACAGGTTATATTGTTATTTCCGGTTTTATACTGCAACCACCCTGTCTTTTAGGGCTATTAATTACCAGACTTGTATGACCAGATATGTTTTAGCCTTCCTTTCTCATGTTTCTCAGGTGATTTCTGATCTTCCTGATTCTGAAGGGAAGGCTTCAGCCCTTTCCTTGTTGGGTTCTGTCTCTCAAGTTGCCTGCCACTCTATTAAGTGCAGTTATGATGCAACTGATGCTCCTTCTAGGGCTGCTGATTTTTGTTCTGTTATGAGGCATTACTCTTGGCTTTGTCTTCAACCTTTACCTGATGACATTAAGGCCATATTATTGTATGCTCCTTTGGATAATACAATTCTTTCTTGTACTGCTGCTGCTGAACATTTTAAATTTGTCCAGGATAAGGGCAAAACCTTGCAGAGTTGAAACATATTTTTGTTTCTCCTGTTCCAAAGTTTCAGAGAAATTACCCGTCCAAATCTGCTTTTGTTTGAAGACAGTCTCACCCTCTGCCCAAAGGTAAAAAGTGGTTCTACACTTGTACCTCCTGTTAAATCCTGCCAAATCTACACAAACCCCTTTTTCACAGAAATCTCCTTTTCAGGACAAGCCAGGTTCCATTTGACAATTTCCTTCCCTTTTTCCTCTGCCATGTTCCCTTGTCCCGTTGTCTTTCCCTGTCCCTTCCAAGCTGGTTAAGGATCACAACAGACTCTTGGGTTCTGTCCACTATCTGCTATAGTTTGGAAGTTCCTTCGTCCCTTTCTGGGAATCCCTCAACCTCTTCAAAAACCGCCTCCTCTCTTCCCAGAGGTGCTTCATTAACTTTTGATCCAGGACAACATTCATGCTGTCCCACCTGCCCATGAAGGGAGGGGGGTTTTTCCAGATTGTTTCTGGTTCACAGGAAGGAGGGCACCTGGAGACCAATTTAGAACCTTCCTCATCTCAACAGCTTTCTCAAGGCTCCCTTATTTCAGATGTTGTCTCTTCAAACTTTTTTCTCTTCACCTTCAACAGGCCTCACTGGTCTCTCTGGATCTCAAGGATGCCATCATATCCTCATCCATCTCTTTTTTAGGGAATTTTTGCATTTCTCTGTTTCTTCCTTGCATTTTCAGTTCTCTGCTTTGCACTTTGGCCTCTCTACTGCCCTAAGTGTATTCATCAAATGCCTCACTCCTGTCATTGCTTTTTGCAAGATGAGAAGGGTTCTTATCTTTTCTTATCTGGATGATCTGCTCATTCAAGCCCCCCCCCCCCCCCATGGCTGTGCTTCAGGATCTCCAGTTTACTGTTTCCCTGCTGCAGGTGGTGTTATTTGTTTGTTTTTCAAAATCAGTCTTGACTCCTTCTCAGAATCATGTTTTTCTTGGTTACAGGATCCAGACCTTCCCCATACTGGCATTTCTCTGTTGCCCCTCAGGTCTCTGATTCTTGCCTTTTTTTTCAGCCAGGCAGCCAGCCAGGTTTGTCACTTCATTTTTTTTTGCTTCCACCATTCCCATGCTGCTGCTGACCAGGCAGGCTCCATGAAAGAGAAAGCTACAGTGGTCAGTCAAGTGTGGCTTCAACACTGCCCCACCCCTTCCCCTTCCTTCCTTCCTTCCTTCCTTGTCTTATGCTGGAGCTTCATTCATCAGCTTCCTCTTAATCAGCTTTCCCTTTTCCAGTCTTTATCCTCTCCGGTTACTCTTTATACATACCTCTCTCTTTCTCCCAAGGTCATTTGGCCTCATCATCAGAAGTCAGACCACATCATCAAGGGGTGAAATATTTGCTTTTGGCTCTTCATGTTTTTCATTTCCTGTTTCATTCAGAGCTTCTTAAAGTTTTCACAAATGATACCACAGTGATGTGGTATGTCATCAAGCAAGGGAGTACAAGGTCCTACCTCCTTTGCAGGCTAGCTGTTCAGGTCTGGGATCTAGCTGTCCAGTATCAAGTGACTCTTCAGGCTGTCTACATTCCCATAGTGCACAATCTAGTGGCAACCCCATTGAGCAGGTCCAGCACACAAGCTCAAGAATGGATGCTTCACAGAGATGTGTTCCTCGACATTGTCCATCAGTGGGTGTTCCTCAGGTAGATCTTTTTGCCTCCCCTATGAAAAGACAACTTCCTCTTTTCTGTTCCAAAGTCCCAAGTAATCTGGCTTGGAAAGTGGATGCTCTGTCTTTTCCTTGGAAGAGGGTGTTTCTGTATGCCTCTCCCCCCCCCTTCCCCTGCTTCCCAGAGTCTTGCATAAGATCAGACAGGACTCTCCCAAAATGTTGTTGGTGATACCCTTTTGGCCCAAACAGCATTGGTTTCCCCCCTTCTTTCACACTTGGCCAGAAGCAGTCACCACAAATTACCTCACTGGGTGGACCTTTTCACACAAAACAAGTGGTCTCTTATCCATCTTCACTTGTCCACTCTTCATCTGACACTGTGGGTGATAGGGTTTTGATCCCTTGCACCTTTTTTTCAGAGGATCTGTTTTGGGTCCTGCAGGAGGTCAGGAAGCCTACTACCAGGAAATCCTATTTGTCCAAATGGAAGAGATTTTCTTTCTGGTATCTTTCTCACCACCAGGATCCTCTAATTGCAGAGGTTCCTGAAGTCCTTTCTTATTTGTGCAAACTGCTCCATGCTAGGTTGACATATTCTTCAGTTAAAGCTCATCTATCAGCAATTTCTGCTTGTCTGCAATGGAATCCAACTCTGGCCTCTAAATTTGAGGTCAAAAATTTCTTAATTACGTCCTTCATAATTGGCCTCCCAGGAAGCCTATTCTGCCTTCTTGAAACCTCAATTTTATTCTTGAAAAAGTGGCTTAAGTTCCTTTTAAGCCTGATGCTTTAGCTTCCTTACAACATTGTACTGTGAAGATCATTCTTCTTTTGGCTCTTACTTTGGCCAAGAGGGTTTCCTGAACTTCAGGCTCTCATGGCTGTTCATACTTTCTTAGTTTTCCACAGAGACAGGGTGTCTCTTCATACTAGTCTATCTTTTTATGCCCGAGGTGGTCAATGAGGTGTCTCTTAATCATTCTATTCATTTGCCTTCCCTTTTTCCTTTTCTGCAGCCTGCCTTTGAAAAGGTAATTTGCACCCTGAACTTGCATAGTTCAGATATTATTTGGATAAAACTAAAGTTATTCACAAATTTGAGCAACTTTTTGATGTCCTTCTATTCTCATGTTGCAGTATTCTAACATGAGGGATCCTCCACCTGAGGCAACCCGAATGTCCTGCTCATATACAAAACCTTAGCCTAGCTGCTGTATGGTGTATGGGACGTCACACGCAGGGACCATAAACCATGGGCCATAAATGTGACATCCACATGCACAGATCTCAGAACCTCCCTGCCGCCAGTCAAACATCAGCTTGCTCATTCTGCTCTGTGCAAGTGACTCCTGAAAAGATAAGTACCCCTTTGGGGAATTTTTCTCTGCTAACTTAAAGTTGCTGTATATTCTTCCCACAGCTGATTCTGTCCATATCATCTAGGAAGAGAAAATGTAAGTGCGGTTGACAAATTCTACACAAAGACCACCACAACCTGTACTTATTCTGCTTAGGGCCTTCCCATGACAACAAAGCATGCACCATCTGCCAGTTATTTGTTCCAAAACCACTGAGCAGCCATCTTGGAGCTCTAAAGCTTTTTGTTGAGAACCAACGACTCAAGCGCCTTGCCTTAGGTATGGAATCGGAACCAGCCATCTCAGCAGAACCACCAAAAAAGAAGGCCAAAGTAGCTAGGCCAGATACAGTGACTGTGCCTCTGAGTGCAGATGTCCCACTAGCTGTCAGTTTAGGGGCTGAGATACATCCAGTAGGCTTGGCGACTTCATCAGGTACTGCTTCAGATGCTGCCTTAATTTCTCCAGACTGTACTTTCACGGAGGTTCCAGAGATGTCGGCCTCCAATGTCGGGGGGAGCCAGGTTTGCCCGAATGGGTAGCATTACCATCCATCCTTGAGGAAAGCTCTTCTAGTCCTAGCTGACATCAGACACTAGGCCTTCACCTACACAGCCTGGACCTAAGACTCCTTCTCTGAAAAGGAAACAGAAGTCTAAACATCTGTCTCCTCCATCAGAAGATTTGCCTGACTGGCAGGCATTTTCCCAAGCTCTCTTTCAGGCCTTCTTGACCCTGAAGCCTACTTCCTCAAAGACTCCTGCTGGTCTTCTAACCTTGATCCCCAGGCCTGCTTCTGTTGGCCCTTTGCCACAGACCCATGATGAAGTTTCTTCTTCTTTTGCTAATGAGTCCCTCTTCTGTGCCTCATAGCTAGGTTCTCCCCTGGAATACTGTTCTCCAGATGAGGATTCTTTGGAAGGTGACTCCCCACCTGAGGACATCACCTTTGGGGAAACTATTTCCAAAATGAGGGAATACTTTAAATGGGATTCCACACAAATGAAAGAAGTCAGAAGAGGTACTACGAGCTTCTGCAGATGGAATCCTCTTCCCCTCAGCCACCCCTCTAGTAATTCCAGCCGATTTGGATGCTTTTGCCTCAGCCTCCAAGACTTCAGAGTCTCAGCCACCTGCCCCTAAAAGACCAGACAGGTACTATAAAGTTCCTGATGACTTCATATTCCTTATTAAGCCTCCCATGGCAGACCCAGCTGTTATTGTTGTCTCAGCAGACAAACAGTCCAGACAGCTACCCTCTTCTTCCCTAATGCCATCAGATAAAGATAGCAAAGTGATGGACAGGTTAGGAAAGAAAATTTATACTTCTTCAACCCTGGCCTTTAGAGCCATAAATTACCAAACTCATATGGTAAAATATGCTTTAGACCTAGTTTTACAAGCCATGAATCTGCTATCCTCCATTCTGGATTCTCCCACCAAAACACAAGTTGCCCCTAAACTTTCTTTAGCAGCACAAGTCATTAGACACTCCATTAAATGCAGCTATGATGCTGCAGAACATCAGCCAGGTCAGCTGCATCAGCATCATTCCTTTGTAGGTACTCTTGGC
The DNA here is from genome assembly GCF_019279795.1 of Protopterus annectens. Lineage (NCBI taxonomy): Eukaryota > Metazoa > Chordata > Ceratodontiformes > Protopteridae > Protopterus > Protopterus annectens. The sequence goes on along the minus strand of NC_056750.1, from coordinate 12,113,099 downwards.
TCAGGCTACAGCCTCTGCCAGATGACTTCAGAAACAAGATTATGGATGCCCATCTTGACAATAAGTTCCTATTTTGAAAAAGTCATCAGAATTATTTAAAAACCTGCAGGAGAAGAACAAGGAGCTGCAAGACCTCAGGCACCTCTTTGGCTCACAAGTGCCTAAGTTTCACAGAAACTACCCTGCCAAACCAAGTTTTGTCAGGAAGGTCTCTGCACCTCCTACTTCCAAATCCAGAAAAGGTGCCAGGAAACCTTCCTCTACCAGACCTAGCACTTCTCAAACTAATCAAAGGACAGCCCTTTCCTGACAGTCCTAACAATAAGTGACTGTCAAAAAAACCCTTACCTCCTTCCCCTTTCTGCCTGCCTCTCTCACTGTCTTCCCCTGTGGCAACAAACCACCTCAGACAAATGGGTATTATCAATTATGGAAAAAGGATATTTCATGACTTGGCAGGAAAAACCTTACCCAAAAGGTATCCCCCCTTTCACCAAAAGACCAGATTAATCTCATCGCTCAAGTTATTCAAGATCTGGCTGTACAGGGCACAATAGAAAGGCTGCCCCCAGGACAAGAAGGTCAAGGCTTCTATTACTGGCTATTCCTAGTCCCAAGAAAGGATGGTTCATGGAGAACCATTCTGGACCTGTCTCTTCTAAACCCAAATCTGCATGTATCTACTTTCCACATGCTGTCCCTTCAAACCCTTCTTCCACTCTTAATACCCAGTTCCTGTATGGTCACTTTAGACCTGAAGGAAATATATCTTCATATCCCTATCCGCCTTGCAAATTCCTGCATTTTGCAGTGCAGTCTTCATTTACTGCCTTGCCGTTTGGTTTGTCTACAGATCCAAGGGTATTTACAAAATGTCTAGCCCCTGCTGTGGCCTTTTGCAGAACAAAAGGCATTCAAATCTTCCCACACTTAGACCTCCTCATCCAGGCAGAGGATCCAAGTACCCTGCAAAGACACCTTCAATTCACCATTTTCCCCCTCAAAAGCCTGGGTTTCACAGTCAGCCTACTCAAGTCCTCTCTTAATCCTTCCCAAGACCAGATTTTCTTGGGTAGCAGAATAAGAACAGATTTGATGCAGGCTTTTCTCCCACTACAAAAGGTCACGTCACTAACCAACTTCTTTCAAAAAGTACTCCTAGTCAACTGCATTTCAGCCAGGGAATTCCTTCGCCTCCTGGGTTTGATGGCAGACACTCTCCCCATGTTGCCTCTTGCCAGGCTACACATGAGGAAGTTTCAATGGTATTTGAAGAATGTCTGGTCCCAGCACACCCATCCACTAGAGTTTCAGGTCCCATTCCTTCTTTGTCTAAAGAAATAATTCAGGTGGCGAATTCAGCAAATTTATCTGAATCCAGGGCTTCCATTACAGCCTCTCACTGCAGTTTAGCAGATGTACACAGATGCATCAGATCTGGGGTGGGGGCTACTGTGAATGGACTCAAGGTGCAGGGCCAATGGGACCCCCCTACCTTTGGAAAAACACATCAACATAAGGGAAATGACTGCCCTTCTCCTAGCTCTGAAGGCATTCCTTCCCCTCCTACACCCAGGTCCACTCAAAATCTACAGATAACACCATAGTCCTGTGGTACATCAACAAGCAATGGGAAACCAAGTCTTACTTACTCTGCAGGCTGGCCATCCAAGCATGGGAGCTGGCTACCCTCTCCAATGTAACACTACAGGCAGTTTACATCTCATCACAAAACAATGATCAGGCAGATGCTCTCAGCAGATCATTGTCTCAGAATCATGAATGGATGCTGCACAGAGATGTTTTCCTGGACATAGTCCACCGTTGTGGTACACCACAGATAGAGCTGTTTGCCTCCCCTCAGAACAGACAACTACAGCTATTCTGCTCAAGGTCCCCCTCCCCACAAGTTTGGAGAGTGGATGCCTTCACAATTTCCTGGAAGGGGATTTTTCTGTATGCATTCCCTCCAAAGCTCTCTTATACAGAAAGCAGGACAAACCAAAAATTTTTCTGGTGACTCCCTTTTGGCCAAGGCAGCACTGGTTCCTCCTCCTTTTGTCACTAGCCAAGGGCAATCACCACAAGTTGCCTCACAAGGTGGACCTTATCACACAACAGAAGGGATCTCTTATCCACCCACACTTGCAAGCTCTCAAACTGACCCTGTTGGTGATAAACTTTTGATCCCATTTAGACACCTTTACTCAGAGGATGCTCCTCCTGCAGGAGGCCAGGAAACCCACTACCAGGAGATCCTATTTATACAAATGGAAAATATTTGCCACGTAGTGTCTTCCCAGTCAACTAGACCCCTTTCAGGCAGATATACCTCTAGTGTTGTCTTATTTGTGTGTGCTCCTAAAATCTGAACTTTCATATTCCTCAGTGAAAGTCCATTTGTCAGCTATCTCAGACTGCTTACCTCTCAGTCCACCATTACTATCTAGATTAGAGGTGAAGCTCTTTCTCAAAGGGGTCTTTCACATCAGACCACTGAGAAAACCCATCCCTCCTCCTTGGGATTTGAATTTTATTCTAGAAAAACTCACAACTGCTGCATTTGAACCAGCAGCTGCAGCCACCTTAAAGATGTGCACTTGGAAAACAGTGCTTCTTGTAGCCTTAACTTTAGCCAGAAGAGTCTCAGAGTTACAAGCATTCATGGCTAGCCCACCATACCTCATTTTTCATAAGGATAGGGTCTCTCTTCATACAAACCCCTCCTTCATGCCTAAAGTGGTCAATGAACTATCCCTCAACCAGTCTATTCATTTACCCACTTTCTTCACTTCCCCTCACAATGACAATGAGAGTATAAGGATAGGGTCTCTTCGCACAAACCCCTCCTTCATGCCTGAAGTGGTCAGTGAGATCAATCTCTTCATTTGCTCACCTTCCTTTCCCTCATAATGACAGTGAGAGTATAAGGATAAGGCCCTTTTGCACAAACCCCTCCTTCATGCCTAAAGTGGCCAGTGAGACCAATCTCTTCATTTGCTCACCTTCCTTCCCCTCATAATGACAGTGAGAATGCTCCATTCCTTTGATGTTCACTGACAACTCAGATTCTGTCTGGATAAGACTAAGGAAATCAGAAAGTCCAACCAGTTGTTTGTATCCTTCCACTCCAGGGCTCTGAGAAAAGCTGTATTCAAACAAACTATCTCTTCATGAATTTCCAAAACAATATCTGTCTGCCACTTCAATGGAAAACAATTACCCTACACAGTGAGAGCCCACTCAACCAGAGGTGTGGCCTCCTCAGGAGCATTCTTCAAAGAACTAGATACAGCCACCATTTTAGAGGCAGCCACATGGTCTTCAGTCCACATTTTCACTAAAAATTATAAACTGGACTGCATCTCTAGGGCTAGGGCAGGATTTGCTAAAGCAATCCTCCATGGATTCTTAGAGAATGCAACCTCTTCCACCTCCCATAACACATGTTGAGCTTTGGTACTCTCCCTTATGTTAGAATACTGCAACATGAAAATAGAAGGACCTAGAATAGTTGTGCAAAATCTTAACATAACCACAATGTCCTTCTCTTCTATGTTGTAGCATTCCTATCCCACCCTCCTACCCCCTCTGGGACCTTTCCCCTTTCTGGGTGGCACCCTTATCAGCTTACCTTAGACTATTGTCCGACTGGGGCACTCAGTTCTGAGGTCTGTGCATGCGGACGTCACACTTATGGTCCCTGTGTGTGATGTCCCATGCACCATACAGCAGCCAAGGTAAGCTTTTGTATGTGAGCCAGATGTTCGGGTTGCCTCAGGTGGAGGATCCCTCATGTTAGAATACTGCAACATGGAAGAGAAGTACATCTATGGTTATGGTAAGATTTTACACAACTGTTCTTTTCTTTTCATCGCAGGTCTTTGGGTTTAGCTGTTTCTAAGCAGACAAGCAGACTCTTTCTGGATTTCTAAAGCCATTTCTTATTTTTTTTCATGGCAAATGTCTTTCCTCTTTAATAAAGGCTCATTCTACCAGAGCTGTTGCTTCCTCTGGTGCTTTCCTCAAGCAGCTGGATACCAGTTCCATCCTTGAGGCTGCTAATTGGTCTTTTATCCATACCATCACAAAGCATTATAAGTTGGCTGTTCCAGGGTTAGAGCTGGCTTTGCCAAGGATCCTATATGGGTTTCTTGAGGGTTCATCAGTGTCCTCTCAGGTTTCCTCTTAAGCACTTGTACTCTCCCTTACATAAGGAATACTAAAACAGTGATAAGGCAGGACACAGCAGAGTAGTGTAAAATATTACCATAATGGTAGATGTCCTTCTCTTCACTGTTGCAGTATTCGCTTCCTCCCTCCTGCCCCCTCTGCTCTAGTCTGTTCTTCCTGGGGCTTTTCAGTTCTTAAGTGTGCGCGTCCATATATCACCTCTATGTCCTATGCCTTGTATAAGGACGATACATGTGATATATGGTACCTATAAATACTAAAGGCTTTAGTGTGCTGTTCAGACGTTGGGCTATCCTTGGCAGGAGATCCCTTATGTAAGGAATACTGCAACAGTGCAGGACATATACTGTTATGGTAAGATTTTACAGAACTGTACTTTTGCATACATTCCTTTTCTGTTGAACAGGTTCTTCATGATGCTTAAAACTATTAAGTATTTTGGTTTTATCTTTGTAGCCCCCTGAACCTTAAACACATTTTCCCTGCCTTATTTTCTATGTTTTCATCTTGTTGTTAAATGTTAACTACACAACAGTCAGGTTTTCCTAATCATAATGTGCTTTACCCTTCCTTTGATGCATCTCCAGTAATGTTACAAGCAAAGAAAACATAGTTAAACTATTATTCATGTTTCCTGTAATTTTTACACAACATTTTAACTTTTTTTGTAAAATATCACATTATTTCCTTCCAATATTTGCCATAACATCTATTGTATCACATACCAAGGCTGCAGCTGAGGCAATTTAGTGCACAGGGGAGAGAGAACTGTCAAAGACGTTTACAATTTTAAGAAAACAAGCATTAGTTCACTGATTCTTGGTTATATATTTCAACTTCTTTGCTCAAGAATTATGGACAAAGCCAAAAACTATACGGAGGAACATGGCTGAAAATCAGAAACAATATTAAATGTTACTCTAATTTACTTAAAAAAGTTGACAGGACAATGGATTTTGCAGCAGCATACATTTTCTGAACAAGAAGAAGTTTGATATTGTAATGTCTGGCATCATTAACTGACTCATTATCATAGGATCATAGGAGGTTACTAGGCTAATGGCCCTGGGGCCCTTACAAGCCTAGCCAAGAGTTTTTCCCCAAAAAAGAAACCTCAGTCACCACCTGTCATCCCTGTCGATGAACACAGCTGGAACCCCTGGGATAAATTTGTGGTTTCCCTTCCACTCATAAAGGTTGCGCTTGAAGAAAGTCAGAGACATAATTTTTGACGTGTATGGGGTGTCTGTTCCAGAGACGGGGCAGCCTCTGGGAGACATACTTGTCTCCCCAGTGGGTTTTGTTAATGTTGCATATTAGATTTAAGCCTTTTGATTGGGTAATGCATAAGGAGTTAGACTTGGATAAGGAGCATCTGTAGTAAGGCAGCATCCGAGATTGTCTCATAGGCGAGACACACTTCACCGCTGAGCAATCTGTACGATACTGAGTAGAGTGATAATGATTTGAGCCTGTCCACATACGACAGGTGTTGGAGGCTGTGGATTCTCTTTGTGAGGTATTCCTGTGGCCTTTCCAGCTGGTGCAGGTGTCTGGAGATGTACATACCAAACGGGGTGTTGTACTCAATTATTGGCCTAATGATGGAAGAGTACAGAGAGGTAATAATGTCCTTTTTTTCTGGATGCAATCTCTTTACTTATGAGATGAACCAAGTAAAAGACTTTTTTGACCACTGCCGCTACATGATGGTCAAATGTGAGACTGTCAACCTGTGTACCCAGGTCTCTCACCACAGGTTGTGTGCTTAGGTGGTTGCCATTGATGTAATCAGTAGGGGTCATATTTTTGCCAAATGGTATGATAATACATTTTTTTGCATTTAATTTAAGGCTATGACTTTGGCACCAGTCATTTGTTGCTGTGAGACCCTCTTGTAGTATGTTAACATCATTTGGGGAGTCAATGACAGCACCCAACTTACAGTTGTCTGCAAACTTGGTCAGCCACAGGCCTTTTGTCTTTGCCTGGACCTCTGAGAAGTAGATGCCAAGCAGTAGGGGTCCTGGGACAGATCCCTGGGGAGCACCACTACTGACATGTCTGCTGTCAGAGGTGGAGGCATCTATTTTGACCGTGTGGGTCCTATCATTGAGCCAGTTGGCCACCCATCGGATGAGATAGGGATTTACGTCAAGCTGTGTTAGTATTTCAATGATGCCCAGGTGGGGGATTGTGTCAAAGGCTTTGGCCAAGTCAAGGTAAGCTGTATGTACTGACTTTCCATCATCCAGGGCCTTGGTGACAGTTTCAAAAACATCAACAAGGTTCAAGAGGCAAGATCTGCCCTTGACAAATCTGAACTGGGTGGGATCAAGTGCTTGGAGATTGCCTATGTCCTTGTTTATGAGGTCCATAATAGTACGCTTCATGGCTTTACAGATCAGATTTGTCAAACTAATGGGGTGATACTTTCCAGGGTCATTAGTGGCAGTACCTTTGTGCAAGGAGATGACAATGGCAGTTCTCCACTCTGCTGGAATGAAGCCTGTACTTTGCTATGGTTAAATAGGGTACTCAATGACAAGGTTAGTTCTTGCTGGAGATGGTGCAGAATACACCCTGGGATACTGTCAGGTCCCGTGGAAGCTGTGTTCTTTGCCTTGGGATAGGGCTTTTAACACTTGATCTATGGAAATGTGAGATGAAGAACAAGTATTGGGGATGTCAAATGGGCCTTTGGGGGGACAGGGGTGAAGTCTACTAGCAGGTTGCTAAATCAGCAGGATCAGTGTAAGTGGTATCACTAAGAACTAATTTGAAACAAACATGGGCTTTGTCATGGAGATTCCTGATGTAACTGAAGAAGGCTTTGTAGTTACCCTTTGTTTCGGAGGCTAGTTTCGATTCATAATTGGCTTTGGCAGTTTTCACTAGTGATCTAATTTGCTTTTTGAAGATAAGAGGGAGTTTTTTTAATTGGGAATTTGTGCCTTTTTACCCTTATAGGTTCATAGGTTCATAGATGAGTATTAGGCTAACAGACTTAGTGGGCCAATTTTAGCCTAGCCAATTACCTCATGTGAGAATTAAACCCTGCACCTCATGTCTGTAAGGTAAACACCTTAAGCATTATGCCAACCTCCCACCCTTGGACAACAGTTTCTTCCTTTTGTTGTAAAGCCTGTTGATAGAGGATGTCCACCAGCTTGGTTTGTGTTTCCTTAAGAAGCAGGTTTTAGTTCTGTTTGGTATGGCTGAGTCCATGCAGTTGTACAGGTGCTTGTATACTGCATTGACATACTGTTCAGTATAGTTGTCTGCATCCTCTGAGAGGGGGACTTTGGTGTGAAGCTACTGATACCCTCCCTTAGAAGGTTGTAGTCAGCTTTTGGGAAGTTTTTTAGCCTGGTTACGGCTGGGGAGTAGGATAGAAACTTTGAATGAGATAGACCAACGATCTGATCTCATCAGGGAAGAACATACTATGGGAGTTGTGCAGCAGTCACCCATGTTGGTGAGAACCAAGTCCAGAATGTTATCTCCCCTTGTGGGGGGTGACATGAGCTGGTCTAGTGCATTAGAATTGATGAAGTCAAGGAATCATTGGGTGAGTGCATTAGTGTAAGAATAGTTCAACCAGTATATGGTGGGGTAGTTAAAGTCACCTAGGATCAGACTGTTAAGCTGTACCTTGATGCAGTCATGTAGGTCCAGGTAGGAGGGGTGGGTGTCCTGAGTCATGGAGGGTATTCTGTAGTTGGCTATAACTTGGATGGGTGTCTTGTCAATTGTCAGTTGCACCTGGAGTAGTTCTAGTGCATCATGCTGACAAACCAATCTGCAGGTGTGCTTGTTTTTAATGAAGATAGAGACTCTACCACCCCTGTTCTTCCCATCCTCATTTTGGGCTAGGGATGTGTAGAATGAGGTATAGCCTAGTAAGGCAGGGATGCTCTCCTCAGCCTTGAATGAAGTTTCCATGACTGCACAGATGGAGGCATCTTCCAGTGTGAGGAGAGCCTCCAATGAGTGCATTTTCAGGTTAAGGCTCCTAGAGTTAAACAGGATGATCTTCAATTTGCTTTTTGACAGCTCTTTTATGTTGGAAGATTTGTCTTTGGGACATTGCCTAAAAAAAGGCACAATGGAGGAGCCAAGAGCTTTGGCCAGAATTCAGAATCCCAGGGGTGATAAGTGGAGGTCATCTCTGGCAAAGCATCAAGGCCTGTCAACCATGTCATCCCAGGCAGACAGATACTGGATCCCCTTCAAATGACACCAGAAATTAAGCCAATTGTTGAAGTGAATTATTTTTTGTTGGTATTGCAGTATCATTCTTGGTGAAGGTAGGATGCTGCTTAGGGCTAGGATCATACCTGCCTGGGACACATACTGTGAAAGCTGAATCATGTCTCTCTTCATATAGTCCAGGGAGGTACATCTCAAGTTATTCACAACAACATGGACAATGACAGAGTCATACTTGTATCTGTTGTGGCAAGACTTAATTGCATGCATGATGTGGTGGATTCTGGCACCTGACAGACAACTGACCATGATCTTCTCCTTGTCGAGCCTGGTGAGGGGGACATTGGTGTATCTCACAATTGAGTCGGCAATGACTAGTATGTTTGGTTTATTGTTATGCCTTATGGGCTGTGTGGGTTTATTGTTATGCCTCATGGGCTGTGTTTGTGAGACACTGGTGTGTTGTCTGCTGTCTGTAATGTGCTTGGTGTTGTATGTCAGATGTTTGTGAATGTGTTTTGGAGGTCTCTGCTGTTTAGGTAAGTTTTTATTGAGGACCTCTGCATAGGTGGGTGTGTGTTGTACTTGGTGTTATGTGTAGTGTGGGGTTTGTGCTGGCAATCTCCTCTTTGTCAGGAGTACTGACTGTGGTGCAAGAGAACATGAATTACAGGTTACTGATATAGATGCATTTCTCGCAAATAGAACAGTTAAGTGCTAAGAGAAGAGGGTTGTCAGTGAACATGAGGCAGTTGCCACACTGTCTCAGTATGCCCATGTCAACCCAGGCTGGCAGGAGAAACTGATGGGAATTGTCCAGAGAAAGTGTTGTGAGACTTGGATGGACTTATGGAGAGAGGGTTTTAACGAGTGTTTGTCTATAAGAGTGTAGACCACAAAAACCTTCTGAAATGTAAAATAACTGGCCTGAAGCCCAAGTGCTAAAACCAAAACTGAGAGGCTTTAGAACAACAGACAAATTTAATCAGACTACTAACAAGCAGTAATAAATGCAGCAGAATAAAAACACTTGAATGCTTAAGAGAAAACAGCAAAGCAAAATAAGGTAATAAAGTATGAATAACACAATTACAGTAAAAGCAGCTGAATAAAGTGTAATTTTTTGTTAAGTGGAGAGGGAGGAAACCGAAGATAATTCAAGATTAAAAAACTAAGGGGGTTGGCCTTCCCAAATGCTATCTCTGTACATAGTAGAATGAGCTGGTGAGATGGGACTGGGAGGAGTGTCCAAAATCAAAGAAGCAAGGGGGTAGTCCTCCCAAATGATCACGCTGTACTCAGTAGAATGAGCAAATGAGATGCGACTGGGAGAAGTGTCTAAAATCAATTTTACAACATGGGTGGACAATTCCAAAGCCACCAAGTTTAAGAATACATCAACACTTGGACAGGAGGGTGGTGGAAAAAACAAAATGCAGGTAGAGACCAGCAGTATCAAGCAAATAAATAAATGCAGCACAGTTTTGTTAACTAGCACTGAAACAGATCAAGTGCAAAAAAGTATACCTATATAAGCTCTGTGTATCCAGATGACTATAGAATCAGTCACAGCCTGGCTACAAGGTGGAGCTCTGATACTGACACAGTCTCACAGAAATGTAACTCCTTATAGCAGTAGTATAAAAGAAAACTTAGACCCTCAGGCAATCAGAAAACACAAAAAGCTGTGCACATGTTGGATAGGCTGGCTTCACAGAATGTAAAACAACCCACACTGTGAAACCAGCTGAACAAAATGCAGACACAGACCAGCAATTTCAAGCAAATAAATAAATGCAGTACAGTTTTATTAACTATCACTGAAATAGAAAAGCAAAATGTAGACAGAGACCAGCAATATCAAGCAAATAAGTAAATGCAGTATAGTTTTAACTATCACTGAAACAGAATAACAAAATGCAGACAGAGACCAGCAATATCAAGTAAATAAAGAGTACAATTTTGTTAACTTTCACTGAAACAGATCAAGTGCAAAAAAGTGTATTTATATAAACTTTGTGTATCCAGATGGCTATAGAATCGGTCACAGCCAGGCTACAAGGAACAGCCCTGATACTGACACAGTCTCACAGAAATGTAACTCCCTATACCCTCTTTAGAAATTTACCAGAAAATCAAAACAGTTATGAAGGATATGGCAAAAATATGAAGCAAAATCAGGAACATTCTGCAAAATTGTGGACAGAGTTAGCTACAGTGTGTGGTATAAAGCCAAATGCTAAGCTTGGGAAAAAAATCAGCTGTGTAAGCACGCCTTTTAAGCTTAATATTTAAAAGTACCTTAAATGCTATTTAGAATATAGCCTATAAAATATAAAAGGGGGGCTTTGAAAAAGAAAAAAAATTATACTCTTGACAAATATGGTCAAAAGGCAGGAAATCTAAGAACTCTTTTTAGTATACATAGGCTGAAAAGCATTCTCCTAGTCAAGATGAATGTGTCGAGATCTTGGATATGATATGATATGCATGTAACTAGAAACTTTGATGAATTACTGAATGAAGACAGGTCATGTGGCACACTTGTTTCCAGCAACAGTAACTCCCCTTCAAGTTGGCCTATCATATAATGCTATATACTTTTTGTATGTATGTGGCATCCTCTGTAATTTAAAACAGAATAATTAAATATGTTGTATATATAATGCTTCAAAATATATTTTATACTGTCAGTATACTGCATGAGTGTGACATGCACACAAACATTCAACTCAAAACATTTTAACTAGTTGGTTAACATGCATGCTGAAAACATGAATACACTTTGTGCAGTCGCTGTATTTGTACTGTCACTACATTAAACTGTTTTTTCTAATTAGCCTTCATTATGTAAAATCTATTTATATTAGGTTGAACAGAAACCTCCCAAGTACTGTCCGCTGCAACAATTTGTAGAGCTGAAGGCATTTCATCAGCATCAGTCTTAATTCTTAATCTTTGGTTTCCTCTGCGTTATCATACACTCATTTTGAGTAAGTGGAGATGGCTTCCCTAACTTTGATCCTCTAGATAATTCAAGTGAGTTTCAATACCTAGACAAGTGAGAATTTCTTGGACCTACTTGCTTAATAAAGTATTTATTGTTTCTTCTGTAGACTTGCTGATCAGGACCTTAAATAAAACATGATCTAGGCTGTCCTGTTAGACCTGTTACACTACCAGCTCTAATGCTTTTCTGTAAAAAACAAAATCACCCCATTGTAAAACAGGAACATTTTTAGGTGATTTGTAGTCATAAAAGTATTATTAACATTGTCTTTCTTACAACTGCACATTAGCACTTTATTTACTACTAGTAAGCATAAGGGAGAAGTTTAGACTTAAGACATCTCATCAACAAATGTGCAGGTGAGAGACGTGCAGAATATAGTGGCAGGTTACTGTATTCTATAACTGACAGATAATAGTCTGGCTGACAAAGATAAATACTGTAACAATACCTATGACTACTGGTTCATGACTTGTGGCTTCATGGAACTGCACAGATTGTAGAAATTTATGATGTTACACATACAAAAGAATGGTTGTCTTTGCATTCAAACAAATCTAGTCCTTTGTTCACTCAAGAAGGATTCAGTATTTCAAGTGCTAATATTTCCTTCTTTGTCTCCTGTATATTTTATAGACTTTATATTTCTGCACTATTTTAGATGTCTTTGCCTAATAATGAACACAACTTGCTCTTTCTTTAAATTTGGTTATACCCGGATGTGACTTGTATTTTATAAAATATGGAGTCACACATATGAATAGGAATAATGACTGTCACCTCTGAATAATAAACCTTGCACAAAGGATTGCATGCCTCATTATGGAAAATAAACATGAATGCTTGTGGACAATGATTTAGCAGTATCTGGCCAGCCATTCAATGTTACCTCACATAAGAACTGTAGTTCAAATTCTTCCCTTGTACAAGCGCTAAGCTCTTCCAGGTTCTCAGTAAACAATGGGAACAATCTTTCTTAAATAAATCCTGTTTATATTGCTCTGTGTAAGGTATCAGTTGTAAATATTAGTTTACCTGGTTTATACTGAACTTGGATCTCGTATTTATTTCAAAGACAGATGGCTCCTTTGAAAACATCCTTGCATTTTACGCAGAGATTTGTTAAACATTTTTTGAATTGGCTTGTGGCCTGAATCTGGGTTTATATTACCAAATCGAAACCGCAAATAACTGAACACCAAAACAGTGACACAAAAAGATCGAACTGCCAAAACTACGAACGGCTACTTCAGCACAATTTTTTTCCAATTTAAAAAAAAAAATTGCTCAGCCGACCAAAACCCAAACAAACTGTCAAACCCTACAAAAGTGGGTGGCTTTGCCCCCCCCCCACTTCCCCGATGTGGGGGACTATGCCCTCCACACACCCCTAACTAAATATACCAACTACAAGATCGGTCTACAGTGGAGAAAATGAAAACCTCCCAGTGACAGCCAAGTGATTTTTTTCCCCCTGGGGAAATAATTTGCTGAAGTGGCTGTTTGTACTTTTGGCAGTTCAATCTTTGTCTCGCTGTTTTGGTGTTCGGTTATTTGCGGTTGCAATTTGGTAATATAGACCCCCTGACTCTACAGTGTCACGTTTACAGTATATAAAATGGTCATGAAACTGTTGACAACAAAAACTGTGGCCACCATTTTTTTTTCTATCTGAACAGTATGTATGATTATCAGTCAGAGAGAGTAATAGGCTGAGACACATCATGACATTTTCATGTAAGGACCACTGTGACTATCCTTGTAAACATTTTGGAATTTCTTAACTGGCTTCATTGGAAGAACTAAGTTGGATTGTGCTCTAGGAGGTTTGTAACTGGCACTGTTGCAGCTGAACTTAGAAAGATGTAGCACTATACAAAGGAATTATGTAAGATATTATTTATCGTGTGGCTTCTGGGTAATGCTAACTGTTTTGACCATGTTAGAATTAGATTTGAAACTATCAAAAGTTTAAAACTCAAATACTTGAAAGAAGATATATAGATGCAATCTACTTTTGTTCATCTTCAAGCCTCTTAACCTTAATCTGTCTAGCCAAAGCATAAACTGTGCTCATGTTAAGGGCTGCTTTATTTAGCCTGTGTTCATATTGCTGCTGAGACAAGTTACTTTCACTTTTCACCTTCTTGGCATCAACTGCAGTTCCACATTGCTGTTGCAGAATTGTTATAGTGCATCACTTGGGTTTTGTCGGATGCGTTATGGTTTTCCACTGGTCCACTTGTTGAAAATGCTGAGTCTTGCTGCAGTGTTTTTTGTCTTTTAGCTTTGCTTTTTTGGGTAATCTGGCTAATCTGCTTTGCAACTCTTTCTGGCTGCTGGTTGCACCTGCAGTTGTCTTCAATCTGGCAGGTGGGCTGGTAACATCTTGTTGCCCTGTGGAAGTAGTGTGGAATCAGTCTACAGATATGCAGTATTTAACTGCTTCTGTTTTTTTTCTTTAGTGTGCATGTTTGTTGCATCTTACAAAATGTTATGGAATGGAGGCTTTTGGGCTTGGCAGAGAATATTGCAGCAGATTATTGAAGCTGTTTGTGACTTTTCTTTAGTGACACACAACATTGTAATAAGTTGATACTATTTGTCAAAACTGGACTTTGGTCCTTCTGAACTGTATATGGACATTTTGACCTAAATAGGTGCCACGTGGACTTCACAGACTTAATTTTTGCTTGTCATTATTTTTCTGTTCAAATCTGGTTTTGAATGTTTTCTCCTACCTAGACAGCGTATGGACTTTAGAGACGTGGCTTTCACTTGTCATTAATGTGCTGTTCAAATCTGATTATTTATATTTACTATTTTATTGTTATTCATGATGTCCTTCAAGAATGCAACTGCAGTCCTGACATATGGGTTGTCCTGCCTCAGGCAGCCCTTCGGTCGGCCGGATTCCAAAGTCCGGGTCCGGCGTCGGCCGATGTCGCCTACTCCCCGACGTCAGAGCAGCTGGGGTATAAAGGCATCCGCCGACCCCATCTTCTCCAGTCTTTCTTGCCGCGTGGTGCCCGAAGCAGAAGCAGTTTGCAAGTGCCGGTCGGTCAGCTCCTGTGTTTTCAGTTACCGAAGTCATCAAAAAGCTAAGTACCCCATTGGGGAACATTTTTCTTGCCTCAGCCGATGTCAGAAAAAATTGAAAAGGTTAATAATTGTTTGTCTTGTGGTAAACAAATACCTCATAAGGACTTCCATTCTTACTGCCTTCCCTGCCTGGGCCCAGACCACGACGTCACGGCCTGTGCTGCCTGTGCTTGCTTTAATAAGCGCACACTCAGGCACCGGGCAGAATTTGCCAAAGACTTTTTTGGCGAAAATTATGCTTATATCATGCCATCGGAACAACCGACAGCACATATTTCCAAAAAACGTAAGGACCGGGATCGACATCCTCGGCCCGCGTCGTCCACCGATACCACACCTAAGCCTTCCGCGAGTGCATCGGTCTCTTCGGAGGTGGTAATTCAACCGCTCCAGGCCGACGACACCGCTTTACCGCGTACTTTGGTCCCGGAGGTTACCCGGTGCCGGTTGTTGATTTTCCTCCCGAAAACCGAAGCTCAAGATTTACCTGACACCATACCAGTGGATAAAGTTACTCCTGCACGTGGGGCAGCTAGGCCTCCAGTCTCCATGTCCATCAAGGCCTACACACGTGCTAAGGCTGCCAGCCAGGCTAAGGCCCATCCTCCTAAAACTTTTTCCCAGGGCCCCTCTTCTGATAAACAGATCATGACCCTAGCTGCAGACCTAATCTCTCTAATCAGAGGTTCTCAGTCGCATCCAGACAGAGGTTCTCAGCCTCCTGCAGATAAAAGACCTAGGACTGAGCAGACTGATACCCTCTCTTCAGATGAAGCCTCTAGGGATTCAGAGCACTCAGATACCCAGGAAGAATCCTTCCAGGCCTACGAGGACTCTGATGCTGAGGAATCAATTCCTTCTGCCTCTCCTCCAGAGGATATTTCTTTCGGAGAAGTTCTCCACTCCATGAGAGAACATTTTCAGTGGCAGGGTCAGGAATTTTCTGACTCCAGGAAAAGGCTACGTACCTTCCTTAAGTTACCCCAGCACAGGCCTTTAGCTATACCCCAGTGTTAGATGTATTGGATGATGTGTATTCAGACTCCAGTGCTTCCCCTGATTCTCTCCCTCCTGCTCCTGTCAAGCCAGACAGATATTACAGGGTTCCTGAAACTCATAAGCATCTCTTTAAGGCCCACTCTGTGGATCTAGAAACTATTTCTCAGGGGCCCAAAGGAGTGGCTACTTCCTCGGCCAAAAACCCTTTGCCCGCAGACAGGGAATCAAGGTCCCTGGAGAGATGGGGCAAAAAAGTTTATACCTCTTCCACCCTTGCCATGAGGTCACTTAACTGTCTTTTTCATATGTTTCAGTACCAGGATTACTTAATGGATGATTTGCAGAAAGAGTTAGCCTCTCCTGAGCCTATAGATAGAAAGGCATTGCAGGATTTGGTTCATAACACTCAGCAGGTTAGCAATCATTTTCTTCAGTGTGGTTATGATGCATTGGAAGCTTCATGTAGGGCAGCTATGACAGGGGCCGTTATACATAGACATGCTTGGCTGAAAGAACAGCCACTGCCAGACCATGTTAAAGTAAAGCTCCTAGATGCACCTCTGGAAAAACAGAAGCTTTTTGGTGCTAACGCACAGGATGTGTTGAAGTCTATTGAGGAAAAGGCTAAATCAGTACAGACAGTCAAGGATTTCCTCCAGGTTCAGCCACCCAGATTCAGCAGGAATTGGCCTTCAAAGAATTGGTCCTTTCCAGACACTGACAAGTTTCAAAGGGGAAAAAACAGGTGTGCTTGAGGTAGAGGGCAATACCGAGGCTCCTACAGGGGCCGCCAATGGCAACCACCAAATCAGAGAAGTGGCGCAGGGAGTTCAGCTGCACCACAGGGACAATCACAATGACTTGACTTTCACTCCGCCGACCAAGGATCAAAGAGAAGCACCTCTAGGCGGAAAATTATCCTTATTCTCAAAGAACTGGCACATTTTAACCAAGGACAAATGGATTCTGGACATAGTAGACAAAGGGTACAGGTTCCACTTCCATACCTTACCAACGAGACAAGCCATGCCAAACCTGCCACAAAATCAAAGGGCAGAGGCACTCATACAAGTTTCAAAGCTGTTACAAATAAAAGCAATAGAAAAGGTTCCTCCTCAGGAACAAGGCCAGGGATTCTATTCAAGACTGTTCCTTGTTCCAAGAAAAGAAAAGCAATGGAGACCTATACTGGACTTGTCCGCTCTAAACACTTTTCTCATTGTGCCAAAATTCAAAATGCTGACTTTACAGCAACTCCTTCCCATGCTGGGCAAGGGGTCTTGGCTGGTTACTCTGGACCTCAAGGAGGCATACCTGCATGTCCCTATCAGACACAGTTGCAGAAGATACCTCAGATTTCTTGCAGGGTCAGAGCATTATCAATTCTCAGCATTGCTGTTTGGCTTATCTACTGCGCCCAGAGTATTCACGAAATGCCTGGCATCAGTAGTTGCACATTGCAGGCTCCAGGGGATTCAGATATACCCTTACCTGGACGACTGCCTTATACAAGCAGACAGCAAACAAACCTTGATAAGAAACTTGGACTATGTCATTCAGTTACTACAGGCTTTGGGATACACAGTCAACATTCAAAAATCAAGACTACTGCCATCCCAACAGATTGTTTTTCTAGGAGCCAAATTAGACACACAATCACAAATGGCTTTCCTCACAGAGGAGAAACAAGAACATTTACCAGATTACTTCAAAAGCTTAGCAAAGCTCACCCAGCTGACCGCAAGGAAAATCCTGCAGGCCCTGGGGTTCATGGCATCTTGCATTCTTCTGGTACCTCTGGCAAGACTACACATGAGAAAGCTACAATGGTACCTAAAAAGCTTATGGTCTCAACACAGCCACAATCTAGAAGACGTAATACCACTCATTCCATGCCTGCAAAGGGAATTTTTGTGGTGGGATCAAGCAAGTCATTTAAACAAAGGCATGTCTTTCAACAAACCTCTAGCAAGTCAAACCATTACAACAGATGCCTCAGATCATGGATGGGGGGGGGCGCACATGGAGGGCAGATGCATTCAAGGGCAATGGACTCCCAGGGAAATGCATCTGCACATAAATCAAAAAGAGATGTTGGCAGTGATACATGCAATCGAGGCCTTCGGGAAATCCTTTCAACAAGGTCATCTGCTAATAAGGACAGACAACACCACTGTTATGTGGTATATAAACAAGCAGGGAGGCACTCACTCTTACCCCCTCTGCAGACTAACAATGACTCTTTGGGAAAAGTCCCTGAAACTGAACATCCACTTGCAATCCCAGTTTGTTCCAGGCAAGGACAATGTTCTGGCGGACAGGCTGAGCAGAAATTTCTTGGACCCGCACGAATGGATGCTGCATCCACACATTTTCTCACAAATAACAAGTGCATGGGGAAGACCGGACATAGATCTCTTTGCTTCTCACCTCAATCATCACCTGGAGAAGTTCTGTTCAAGGACGCACCATCCTCTAGCCTGGAGAACGGATGCTCTCTCCTTCAGCTGGAATTCCCTGACAATTTATGCATTCCCTCCTCTACCATTACTGACCAAGGTGTTACTGAAGATCAAAGCAGAACAACCAAAAGGAATTTTGATAGCTCCAGACTGGCCAAGGCAGCACTGGTATCCATTGCTACTGAGCATAACTCACACCAAACCGTGGCCCTTGCCTCAATGGCCTCTGCTTCTAACTCAGCACAATTACAGGACTGTTCATCAAAACCTGCAAACATTGCAGCTGACAGCTTGGAGGGTTCCTTGACTTTCACCCATATCTCTCTGTCCGAAAAGGTACAGGAAATCTTGCTGGAAGCACGCAGACCTTCCACCAGAAAAACCTATTCAGCCAAGTAGAAGAGATTCATCATCTGGAATGCCAACAAGGGTCAGGATGCATCAGTAATGAGCATACCTCAGATATTAGAATACTTGGCAGAAATGTTTCATAGTGGCCTCTCCTATTCTTGCATAAAAATTCACGCTTCAGCAATCTCAGCAAAATACAACTGTGACCCACCTGTGTTTTCACATCCCTTGCTAAGACAGTTTCTAAGAGGGATAAAGAATATCAAACCTCCCAGAAAACCACCAGTACCTGCATGGGACCTCAATTTCATCTTGGAAAAATTAACTTTTCCTCCTTTTGAACTAGCAGCATCTTCAGAAATGCAGTTTCTCTCCTGGAAAACGGTTTTCCTGTTGGCAGTTACCTCAGCAAGAAGAGTCTCGGAGATACAGGCCCTCATGGCAGTACCTCCCTTTCTCATTTTTCATCAGGACAGAGTTTCTCTAAGAACCAATCCTTCATTCATGCCAAAAGTGATATCCAGGGTGTTTCTAAATCAAGCAATTCACCTGCCTACTTTCTTTCCCAATCCTCAAAGTAGGGGGGAAAAGCTGCTGCACACTTTGGACATACACAGACAATTACGCTACTACTTGGACAGAACAAAGACCACCAGAAAGTCTGACCAACTATTTGTAGCCTATGCTGCTGGAGTGCAAGGAAAGGCAATCTCCAAACAAACAATTTCAAAATGGATTGGACACTGCATCAGATTCTGTTACTACTTCCATGGAAAAGGTGTGCCAGCCAATATTAGGCCACACTCCACCAGAGCTATAGCCACATCCACAGCCTTTCTAAGAGGAGTGGCTACAAAGGACATTCTAGAGGCTGCTACATGGAGCTCCGTGCATACATTTACCAAACACTACAACCTGCCTTTATACTCCAGATCCCGAGCAGGCTTTGCTTCGGCAGTCCTGCAGGGCATTTTAGCTACACCATCCCTTTCTTAGATCCTACCACCCCCAGCTTGGCTATGGTATTCAACCCATATGTCAGGACTGCAGTTGCATTCTTGAAGGACATAGTACAGTTTTGTACCTACCATAAATGTAGATGTCCGATAGATATGCAACTGCAGTCAGGTTTTCCCTCCCTCCTACCCCCCTGCAATTTTCCTTTTGGGTCCATTCCCCCTTTCCTCTATTAGCTGGGGATATCTGTTATGGTGTATCTGTTTATTACTGTTGTGCATGTCTGGAATTTTTTATCCATTCACCAAATTTAGCCTTCTTTGGAGGGCACCTGGCATCTGGGGCAAGAAACACTGAAGAAGATGACGTTGGCGGATGCCTTTATACCCCAGCCGCTCTGACGTCGGGGAGTAGGCGACATCGGCCGACCGAAGGGCTGCCTGAGGCAGGACAACCCATATGTCAGGACTGCAGTTGCATATCTATCGGACATCTACATTTATGGTAGGTACAAAACTGTACTTTTCCTTGTTTTAGTATGTTTGTTTTATGGTCAATTTACTTGTTATAAATAATATAATCTTTAACAATTCCATTTATTTTCCATTGCATCATACTATTCACTTTAGTTTGTAAATAGTGCTTAGGAAACATGTACTCTAATAAAACTGGAGTTAAAGTTTATTATTATTAGTAGATATACTGACTACACCTTCCAGCCCTTCAGTCATTTCAGGCAGAACTCTCCGAAACACTTCTAGAGTTGAAGCAATGATTTCAAATAGTAAGCTTACAAACCTGTAATAACCCAGAGGGGTTTTGCATGTAGACAAGTTAGAGTTAGAGTAATGCTCATTATTTTGTCAAAACCCTTGTTTAGCATGAAGTACTGAGAAGAACTCAGCACTAGGCACAGTAGTAAAAGCCTCTTCAGTTGTTTGAAGTGGATAATACTGCTTTCTAATCCATCTATATATCACTGTATACGACTTGAACTCTTGCAGAGAGGCAAAACAAATTGATTCTTAAGGGATTACTAAAATGCCCTTTTGGTGAAGCTGTCTCTGAGGTGGAGACTTGTAAATCTCCGTAGACAGAATTAGAAAAACAGAGCCATTCACTACAGTCTTCCTCCAAGGCACACAAATCTAAGACTCCAAAATCTCAGGTTTCGACTCATTCATCAGAACTGAAGCCAAAAGTTCCAAAGACTGCACCGACTTCTGATCTGACACCGAAACTGATTATATCTCTCATGGTGTTGTGTACCATTGAAACTACCCAGACACTTATGGCGCCCACCTTGTCTTTGGTGCCGATGACTTCTCCGGCACTGATAATGGCCCCCTCAAATATTTTGCCTGCCAAAAAGCATTCTGTTCAGCAGACCATGGTCCTGAAGGTCGAGATGCTAAGTACCCCCAGGTCTAGATACTTCCCATCAGTAGACCCCTTTTTGGGTCAACAGTTAAACCCCTTTGTAGAAAGACCAGAATCACCTTCAGAAATATCCATCCGTTTCTCCAGGAGTCTATCGGAACTGAATGTCATTAGATTAGTGGATCAGATCTTGGCAGCCAGAGGTCTTCCTGCTCCCTCTTGGACCTCCCGCCCTCCTGGAGCCGAAGTGTACTCTCCCAGGACTCCTACATATCTTCCTCCTTCAACCTCTCGGCAGGTCTTGGAGCCCGCTATTTCAACACTTTCAGTGCTATCTATAAGTATTCTCAGCTTGTCCTGTTTCTCTACAGTTACCATGCTATTTTTACCCATTCAATTAGTTTTAACTGCCATGCCTTTTAATTCCTGCCCAGCTTTACCTCCATGCACAGCTTGAATGCCTTTCGGAGTATGCATTACTGGTACTGCCTCAAATGAAATCTTAATATCATGTTACCCATACAGTCAATCAAAATCATTACACTAGTCATAATGTCTCTATATTGCCAGCACTTTAAGAATGATGTTTCGTAACATTGTTGCAACAGTATACCTGTTGTTGCATATGTTAGTCATATCAGTAAAGACTTATTAGCAAACAGGGCGATTTTCTGGTCTTCAGTACATACAGTCTACAACAGAGTATTGCACAAGTATGCAAACTGCATTTGTCAATTTATTGCTCTAACTATTGGCTTTACTTTTGCTGCAATTTGTACTAGCCAGTAGGTCATTATATAAATGTGAATTATTAATTCATTTAATCATGCCAAGCATTTCACATGCATTATGATCCGTTATGTGTGTGGTTTTAAGTGTTTTTCCAAGGACAGTGCTGGAATTTTAATTTGTATTTTCTGTACTTGTGCACACAGTTAAACCAAATCTATTGCATATGATTCTGTTTGTGCTATGACAAGAGAGTGCACAAAGACTTGTACACCTTATTTGACAAGTTCAATAACTTAAATGTAGATTCAGGCAATGTGTTGCATTCCATAGCAGTACCAAGCTTAAATTAAATTCTCATGCCTTTAATCATCAGCTTTTCTGACCAAAAGTTGTAATTACTGTTGCTTAGAGTATGGATTGCACTCGCAGTATGTATGTAAATTCAGTTTTACCCACAAAAAACAAAAAAAAATCTGCTTTGTTCTGTTCCTTTGCTGCTAATGTATGTATATCTTGCAGCAACACTTCTTATTTCAGCTTTTGCACATCTTCAAGAAATTGTTATCATTGCATAGCGTGCAGAATCAATTACTATCTCTGCAGTATACCTTGTTTTGCCTATAGCCACATTGCTTCCACAGGGTGATGTTTTGACCTGCTTATTTATTGCTAGGTGCTATTTTGAATAGCAACATGGTATTCCTTTCATTCTTTTTATTTTAGCATATCAAGTCTTCATTCTGCTCTTATGTCATTCAGTCTTTATGTTATGCACTTCTAGTTCATTGTCATACATTTAAGGTGTATGTTTGAAAGCTGACTTGCTCTATATAAGTTCATCAAGCGCTTTACCAAGTGTCAAGTCAGTTTCCCTCAATAGTCTGTCCTGACCTGAACATTTTTGATTAAGTACAAAACTCTACCTTTTCAGTGAATTATGGATGTCAGCAAACTCACAGTCTTGTATTTTGTATTTCATATTAGCTACAATAACATATATTTCCTTCTGAACCCATGATTTGAACCAGAAATTGCTTTATATAAGGAAGAGTCTTCTATGGCTCAAAAATTTTCAAAACAGAAATCCTGTCTTGTCCTGATGTTTAAAGTTACAAGTGTTAAGCATCTTAATTTCTTCCTGTGACATGAAGGAGCTTAGACATTTCCACTTGCAGTGAAATACAGCTAAATCTTTGTATCCAGAGTTTGCATTTCTCTGACAAGTTTCCATGAAGGTTCATGTATATTGGTAAGCGTAGTGCAGCCAGTTTGAACTAAAAACGAAGAAATGTAACTGTTGCTTTGGTGGTTATGTCTGAAAAAAAGAAGTTATGTACTTACCATACTTTTCCATTTGAGTTGTTGTTTTCATTTGTCTACAATCTGAGAGACTCGGATCCAGGCCGGATCTGACTTGGCCGCATACTCCAGCATCTGGTCCAAACTCCAAGCTCCTCCCCACCCATAATGCCGCTGTATCCCTCCTCCCCTCAGATCGAGTTTGTTGCAGAACAGTAGCATTCCAACCTAGAAAATATGCCTATAAACCTGGCATCACCCACAAACAGCTTATCAGGAGATGACTAGCCAGGATAGAGGGGCTTCCATCCGGTCCACTACACAGCCTACACAAGGCAGGGGGAAGGAGGGAGGTACAGTTGAAGACAAATGAAAAACAATAGCTCAGATGGAACATTATGGTAAATACAGAACTTCTTTATCTGAAGTTGTTGTTTTTATTTGATCTTCAACCTGAGGGACAGAGTCCCCAGCTAGCAATAAACCGTGGTAGGTCCTCATGGAAGGATGTTCCCCAGCACAGCTGAGCCAAAGGATGCCCTGTCCCTGGAAAGAAGGTACAATTTATAATGGGAGATAAAAGTGTGCAATGAAGCCCATGTAGCTGCAGAGCAGATATCATCTAAAGAGTCCCTGGACCAAAAAGCCACAGAAGTAGCAAAAGACCTGGTGGAATGCACCCGGCCATGCCCTGGTGGAGATAACCGTTTGGACTGATAGGCCAACGAAATGCATTCAGAAATCCATCGAGCAATAGTAACTTTAGAAACAGGCTTCCCCAAGAAAGGTTTGGAAAAGGAAACAAAAAGTTGATCAGACATACGAAAGGATTTTGTTCTGTGCAAATAGAAATGCAGCTGTCTGTGAACATCAAGCAAGTACAATTTGTACTCTCCCTTTTTCTGGATCTTTGGAAAGAAAACCAGCAAACTGATAACCTGGTTAATATTAGATTCTGATGTCACCTTTGGTAGAAAAGTTGGATTAGTCTACAGGGACACCCTGTCTTTATGGAATACATTATAAAGGGGCTTGACAGATAAGGCCTGAATCTCAGAAACCCCCTTGGCTGAGGTAATTGCAACCAAAAAGGCCATCTTCCATGACAGAAACTGTAACTCAACCATGGACGCTGGTTCGAAAGCAGGGGAACCAAGGCCTGCAATACCAAGGTGAGATCCCAGGGGGGGCGTTGGGTCCTTAACCAGAGGCCTAAGGAGGAAGGTATCTTTCAAAAAGGCCTTACAAAGTTTAGAAGAAGCCAAAGAAGCCAAATTCTCGCCTATGTGGAAGTTAGAAATTGCTGCCAGTTGTACCTTAACTATAGAGAAGCTACCGCCATGATTAAAAATATCCGCCAAAAACTCCAAAATGGACAGAACTGGTACAGTGAAAAGATCCAGGTCATGCTGAGAAGCCCAGATCAAGAAATGCTTCCATTTACTCAAATATACCTTCCTGGTAGAAGATTTATGAGCTGCTACCAAGATCTTAACAGGAGAAGACAGCCCAGGAGTTCTAACTATCATGGGAACTGGAGCAGCCAAGCTGTCAGCTTTAGGCTGACTAGGTCTGGGTGTGGAACCCCTGAGGGATGTGTGATCAGATCTGGAACCAGATCTAGCATCCAAGGTGGACACATTACATGAGACCACAGAATGGGGAACCAAACTTGATGAGGCCTGAAAGGGGCAATGAAGATCACTGAGCTCCCCAACAGTCGAGCTTTCAGAATGAACTTGGACATTAGAGGGAGTGGAGGATAAGCATACAGTAGACCAGAGGTTCAAGCATGAACTAGAGCATATCTGGGGGACTCCCCCAGAGGGGGGTGCAGAGTGACATACTCGCTGCACTTTGCTTTGAAAGGAGAGGCGAAGAGATAGCAGCAAGGCTGACCCCACATTAGAAAGCTCTGTTCTGCTACTGAAGGATTCAAAGACCACTCATAAGGCATCAGAATAGACCTGCTAAGCAGTCCGCCAATATGTTGCACCTCCCCAGAATGTGCATTGCCACCAGAAAATGGTCCCACAATCTCATGGCTTTGTGACAAAGAGAATAAGATCTGGCTCCCCCCTGTTTGTTGATGTACCACACTACTGACATATTGTCTATCTGTATGACAATAGTCCCCAGAGGAAGAAAGGCACTGAGAGCTTGGAGTGCCAGAAGCACTACCCTCCTCTCCAGGGCATTGATATGTAGATTGGTCTTCAGAGAGGACCACATATCTTGGACTGTCCTTCCCATGCAATGCTCCCACCTGAGCAGGGAGGCATCTGTGGTCACCATGGTCATGGGAAAGGAGAGAACAAACGGACAACTCTGAAGGATGTCTGGGGATTGGAGCCACCAAAGAAGGGAGTCCTTGCAAACATGGGACAAATGAACAAGATGTGACAAGAGAAGGTCTAGGAAAGACCATTGAATGGCTAAAGTCCATTGAAGAACTCTCATATGAAGACGTGCCATTGGGAGGATAGTTATTGTGGCCACAATGGACCCCAATGCCCGAAGAACTAAGCCCACTGGGGGAAGGTTGGCTTGGAAAATGTAATTGACATGATAACAGAGAGATAGCAGTCTGTTCGGAGGTAGAAACACTCTGCCCTGGGTAGTGGCCAGCCGAGCACCCATGAAATCCAGTACCTCCATTGGTGCCAGCTGAGACTTATTGAGGTTTATAGTTATACCCATGTCCTGAGCAGTCTGAAGAAGATCCCCGGTTTGAATCAGTCAATGCCTGGAGGGAGCGGAAAGGAGCCAGTCATCCAGGTAGGGGAAGACCTGAAACCCCTGCATCCGCAGATGAGCCACCACTACCACCATCACTTTGGTGAACACCCGGGGAGTGGTGGTGATACCAAAGGCCAGCGCGCAGAACTGAAAGTGATTGGCTCCCAACCGGAAGTGGAGTCACCTCCGAGAGCAACTGTTCATTTTGATATGGTAGTATGCATCCTGGAGGTCCACCAAGCACATCCAGTCATTTATCTGCAGGAATGGCAGAATGGATTGAAAGGTGACCATCCGGAATTTCATCTTGGCAACCAACAGGTTCAGGCTTGAAACATCTAGGACAGGTCTTAAGTCCCCCATTTTCTTTGGCACTAAAAGAACCTGGAATAAATGCCTAATCCAGATTGATCTGGGGCAATGGGCTGAATGACTCATTTTGCGAGCAACCTGGTGATTTCTATGGCTGTCTCCTCCCATTGATCGAGTGGAATATCTGGGAGCTGTTTGGGGGAAATTGGGGAATGGAGAAAGGGAATTGAGTAGCCTCTGGATATAAACCCAACAATCATTTGTAATTGACTCCCAGGCTGTTTGGCTCAGAGGTAGTCGGCCCCTGACAGCCTCCAGAGATGAGCAGTCGGGCAACCCTTCAGAGTTGCTGAAAGGATCTGTCCGGGAAGGAATCCCGAGACCCTTGGTTCTTCGGACCCCCTCTGCCACAATGTCGGCATCTGTTGTATCCCCCTCTGCCTTTAGGGGAAGGTGAATCCTGATCATCCTGGGAAGAACCTTGAGACTTCTGAAACCACATCTTCTTAACCCAATGCTGATTCCTAGAGAAGGATCATTGTGGGGTGGAGAAGCAGATCCCGATGGCAGACAAAGTCTTCCCTTCCTTCTTGCTCTGGACTAAAGTATCACAAACCCTTTTTCCGAACAAGGTGGAACCATCATAGGGGGCATTCATGAAAGATGCCTTGAAGGGCTCTTAAAAAGCACAAAGCCAGAGCCAGGCATGCTGCCTAGTGGAATTGCCTGTTCCTGTAGCCCTGGAGGCACCTTCAGTAGCATGTGATAGGAGCCTTGTGGAAGTATTGGAGATGGAAGTGAGGGTGGCCGTGCGGGATGAAAAAAAGTTTTCTCCTCTGCCGACATGGATGCTGGGTCAGATTCAGAAACCTCTTTGACCAGGTCCCTCTGCAGTCTCATGACATGTGCTAAATAATTATATGCACGTAAGGCAAAGGTGGTTGATGCATAGGTCCATTTCCCAACATGATCTATCACCTGAGACTCCCTGTCTGGAGGATGGACTGAGGAGCTCTCCTGTGTGAGCTCTTTTTTGATGACCGCCGCAACCACCATGGCATTGACCGGGGACCCTTTCTATCAATGCTGCCTATCTGAGGGACCACTAAGTACTTTATCTGGGCACCTGGGGATAGGCTCAACTGTATCCCATTCCTTCTGTGCCATAGATGCAATTAGATCCACAAGAGGATCTGTGGGAGGGGACACCCAGGTGGTAGAGGGTCCTGTGCCCAAAGCCTTCAGAAATACTGACTCATCTGGGTTGGGCTTCTGGGTAGACCACCCACTGTGTTGCTGCAGGATCTCCATGATGTCTCCAAAGGAGACATCCTCTGGGGCTGATCGAGGTCTACCCTCCCCTTCCTCCAAGTAAGTATCATCTGTGAGGGACTCTGGTGGGGAGTCTTAAGTGCCTCCTCTTGCATGTGTGCTTCCAAGGGAGCTCCTCAGGAGGACATTCCAGAGAGGACATGGAATCCTTGGGGAGTTCCCGTGTGGGAACCTCCTGGGGTGAAGTGGCAACAGGCTGTCCCTGAGGTGCCAGGATGGCAGACTCCAGCCCAGAAAAAGAGGGAGCCAGGACAGACTCCAAGGATGAAAGTATCAGAGGTCTCAAACGAGCTGAGAGGACCCTCTCCACCACATTGAAGGTAGAAGACGAGCGGATCCCGAAGTTGGAATAGCCAAGGCTGGATCTGCTGCTCCCTGTGCCAAGGAAGGAGCTGGAGCTAAGCATCCTGACACTGAGACTCCAAGAGGAAGGGATGACCCAAAAATCTCAAAGTAGATGCCATCCTCTCGGATCCAACACAGAGGCTGCAGCTCTGAGAGTTGGTCTACTCCAAAAAAGTCAGAGCAAAGCAACTCAGGGCAACGGTCGGTGTTGAGGTACCTGGGATTATCAGCGCAAACCTTGGACCCAATGACTCCGAAACTGGGAGTCAGATCAGAGAAGGAGTAATAGGGAGAATAATGGACTGCGTGCCCCTGGCCCAGAGAGGGACAGAGCAGGCAAGACTCCCAACTAGATCTGGGCCCTAATGAATTTCCACATCATTCTGTCCACCTCAGCTTCAGACAGGCTTCGAGAAGACTGGACGGAAGACGCTGCTGACCAAGGCCTGGAGTGGTGCCGGCGGGAGGCAGAGGGTGGAGATCAAACCCGGGCAACCTCCAGCTCTGGCAAAAAGTGAGGCTACTGGAGGCAAGGGGGGGACTGGCTTGGATCTGGAGGGGACTTGGCTGGGGGTTCGGTGGAGGGCAGTCTGGGGATCACTTCCTGGGCTGATCCCGTTCCTTAGGTCAGGCCTTCTCTCTGTCCCTGGACTTCTTGGTGGGAGATTGGAAGAAGAAGCAGAGGCCTCCGTAAGGGGTGGAAGGAGCACTTTCAGAATGAGTTTCTTCCTCCTGTTACTCAATGCATGGGGGTTGAAGCCTGTGCAGATTGAACAGGAGGAATCTAAGTGAGAGACGCCTAAACAGACCATGCACAGAGTGTGAGCATCAGACGGGGGAAGCTTATGCCCACACTCTGCACATTTTCAGAAGCCAGGCTTGGGGTATCTGCCATGGCCAATCAGGAAACAGACACTCACTCACACACACCATGAAAAAAGGTAAAGAGAGAAAGAATAAGGTTAAAAAAAGGGTAAAGAAAGGTCAAAGGGAGTGAAAAATACCCATGGAAAAAACACTTACAAACACACGGAGCTTGGGGCTACAGAACCACGCTGCTT
This sequence comes from Protopterus annectens, assembly GCF_019279795.1. Lineage (NCBI taxonomy): Eukaryota > Metazoa > Chordata > Ceratodontiformes > Protopteridae > Protopterus > Protopterus annectens. The sequence continues at coordinate 12,084,612 of NC_056750.1, read as the reverse complement.
ATCAAATGAGTGGAAAACAAAATCTAAGGGGAGGAGGAGACGGGGGCATTATGGGTAGGGGAGGAGCTTGGAGTTTGGATCTGATGCTGGAGTATGCTGCTGAATTGGATCCATGCTGGAGCCGAGTCTTTCAGGTTAAAATTCAAATGAAAACAACAACTTCAGATGTAATATTTGCCAGACAAAGATCTGCGAATAAGTTCATTTAACTTATAGTTATTTTACTTTAAAATGTGAGAATGCAATAATCAAATTTGAATAGAGACTTTTGGCATTGAAAACAAGAAAAAAATGGTGTTTTGTTACATATGGATGTGATATTATAGACGCATCCAGAAAAACAGGTTTGTAAAGTGCATTAAATAGGTGGAGTAAACTAAAAAGTGGGACAAAATAAAAATGGAGCAACTGGTCCTAAAATAAATTTAATTCTATCACCATGTGTGCAATACCAGCTATGATAGAATTTTTAGTTGTGTCTAGAACAGAAGCAGCTGTTAAAAGAAGAGACGAATATTAGAGCATATAACCTATTGTAAGAAACAGAGGAATTTAAAAAAGATTGGGAGGAGAGACTGGAAAGACAATTTAACAAATAACAATGGAAATAAACGTGTATGCCTGACGAGTATGCAACAAAGTCCAGAAGATTTAGGATTTTTGCTTAGAAGTATTTGCATATATATTTTATACCTCAAGCAGACTTCAAATAATTTTCCTCAGGAATATAGCAAATGCTGAAGGTGTAATGGGAGAGAGAGAGGGGTAATTGTGAACATGTGATCTGGGAATATAAAAAGTTGGCAGATTATTAAAGAAATCATTACAGAGTGTTTTGTCAAAAATGTTGAAGAAATCTTTGTAACTAAGGAAAGTATTCCTTTGAGATGGGACATAGCTTCTGAATTGCCTAGAAGTAATAAAGCCCTAAGTGTAATGCTACCAGCTGCCAAAAAAAGCAATTACTAGAAAATGGAAATCAAAATCCAAACCAACTCTAATTGAAATACTGCAAATTAGTAGGGCAATGAAAGAACTAGAGTGGGATCCTTAGAAAAAAGGAAAGAGCAAATTACATAGAAGTAAATGGAATATGTTGGAACAATACATGCAGAAGATTGTTCAGGAGGAGTAAGGTTTAAAAGGAGGAAGGAACTTAACAGTTTATATAATATCAGAGTGACTGCTAGTCATTTAAAAGGAATTGTATATACTATGTTAAAAAATTACTGTGGTTTGATTTCTTTTATATTAATGTGTATGTGCCTGTGTCACTATTTTAGTTGTGATTTAAAAAAGATTTTTATGAAAAAAATTCTATCACTCTGTCCCCTTATAACTGCCTTCATGTAGTATATGTACAGTGAAGGGAATAAGGAATACATACTGTAGAATGGAAACTGTGTGCTGTATCTTTAACAAGCATTCCAAGGACTGAACATGCATAAATAGTCAGCACATGCTAGGTTCAGTGCCATTTTATGAGTGCAGCCAGAGAGTGAACATGTATGAGTATAATAGCTAGTTTGTTTATAAGTTTATCTAAGTTAAAGTTATTAAGCTTCAATCCTGATGTGTTTGTACATAGTAAGGCTGCTTGAACAGAACTCATGAAGTCTTGTATGTTGTATCCTGACTAGATGAGCGACATGGTGTCAGAAGTGGGATGCCAGAGACTGATAAGCAGAGGTACTAGGTGCAGAGCTAACAGTGAAGGTAAACTAAGAGAAACAAGCACAAAAAAGAGCCAGGAAAAAGCCAAAGGTAATGAAAACTTGCAAGAACAGTTTATTTTATAGAAAAAAGAAAATAAGAGCATTACAAGGGCATAAAATGCATTAACCAAGCGTGAAACACAAAATGTTTAAGATTAAGATATTTGATAAAGCAATTGTCAGAAAAGCACATAAGGGATTTGAAATTACCTTGAATTTGCAAAACGAGTGTGTTTAGACTAAAATATGCATGTTTAATGCAAAACAGGCATGTTTAGAGTAAAACAAGCCCAAGAAAAGTACATTGGGCATGAAAAGAGATTAAAGGAGAAAAACGAATATACTAAGGGCAAAAAAGGGCACATTAAGCATAAATAAAGCAAGGCGACTGCATGTTTCTGGCAAAGTGCTTAACTACTACTTTGTATTATATTCAGAGCATATCTAGAGTTATTCGAAGTATCTCAGTGTGTAAAAGTGCTTACAGTGTGTTCTTATTACTGTACATTTACTCCAGAGAGTTTATTTGTATGCAAAGTGCAACTATTTCATAAAGTGCAGTCAAATACAGCCATTTCAAAAAGTTTCTTGTGCTGGGTGTGTCTATTCACAAAGTGCTGTCATTACATAGTGTTTCTTGCACTGTAAAGAGTTATTTAGCAAAGTACCGCCATTTGGGGAAATTTTAGTCTGCTGTGTACTGTTTATTCACAAAGTGCGGTTACTTCAAAATGTTTCTTACTCTGAGCTTTTTCTGCCCAGTTCATTCACACAGTGCAGTCATTTTGAAATGTTTCTTACATTGATAAGAGGTGATTTCTTACAGTACAGTAATTTCAAGAGTATCACAGTACCCGAGTGACTTATTTTGCAAAGTTCAGTTATTCGGTGGCTTGTTGTGCTATTGGGCAAAGTTACAGGTACTGGCATAAATTCCTGGCATTTGTGTATGTGTGTATGTTCGTGCATATTTGCAAAAGCCTTCACTGGTATGTGTTAATATGGCAGATGAATTTCAAAAGCCCTCACCACTTGTGTTTGATCAGAATATTGCAGAGAATTGGAGAGCATTTGAGCAAGAGCACGATATTTTTATACAAACGGCTTATTCTGACAAAGATGCATGCACCAGGGCATTCATTTTGGTAAACCTAGCTGACTCAGAAGCCATTGAAAGAGAGCATTCATTTGTGTATACACCAGCAGTATATGAGGGAAAAGGTGAAAATCATCATATTGTTCTCCTAGCTGAATCAAGGGAAGACCCCAAGTGTTTGAAGCATAAATTTATGGAAATGTGTAACCCCCAGACATATATAGCATTAGAGAGGCATTTGTTTTACACAAGAGATCAGAAACCAGGAGAAACTTTTGCAGCTTATATAACTGACCTGAGGAACAAAGCTAAAATGTGTCGGTTTGATGATTTAAATGATGAGTTGATAAAGGACAGGATCATGTGTGGTATTAATAGTGCTGCAGTGAGAAAGATTTTGCTTCATGACAGTGATTAAATGTCAGATAAAGGTATTGAGATTTACCAAATCCATGAAGTTACAGAAAGGCACACAGGTGTGCTTGCAAGTGATGAGTTGATATGGTTTCAGCAAGCTGCAGAGCAAATGTAGACACTATGCAACATGTGACAACCAAAAACAGGCCTAAGAACATGGCAGCCACAGCCCCTGCTGGTCCACCATGGAAGTCACGTAGTTTTCCAGCAAGTTCTAAGAAAGGAGCATGCTCAGTCCAGTACAGGCATGAGCAGGGTTGCCAGACGTCCCTATTTGGGTGGGACTGTCCCAGGATCAGCAGCCTGATTCCAAGTCCCGCACCGCCGGTTTAAATCCCGGGCAGCCTCCGCTTTGTTTTGTTTTTTTTTTTGATTGGCCCGTAAACCGGCATACGGGCCAATCAAAAATCACTAAACATGGAGCTTCTTGTGTTTAATATGAAACTGCGATGTTCCACATTAAACAGAAGTAGCTCTGTGTTTAGCAATTTTTGATTGGCCCGTATACTGGTATACGGGCCAATCAGAAAATTGCAAAACAGAGCTACTTCTATTTAATGCGGAACTGCGATGTTTCCCATTAAACAGAAGTAGCTCCGTGTTTGTTTATTTTTGATTGGCCTGGGCCAATCAAAAAAAAAATAAACACAGAGCTACTTTTGTTTAATGCGGAACTCTGATGTTCCGCATTAAAGACCTAGCGTGGAAGACCTTTTTTTTTTTAGTCTTCACTTGCTGTGTCTTTTTTTGTCCCTACCTGGCCAGTCGGAAATCTGGCAACCCTGGGTGTGAGTCAGCAAAACCCAAATCCTGCTTTATGGTTAATTGTCACAATTGTGGTGCAAATCATGAGTCTAAAAGAGAGAAATGCTTAGCATTTGGTCAGCAATGCCACAAGTGTGAAAAATGGAACAATGTGCAAAAGGTTTGCAAATCAAGTAAACCTCACACAGTTGTAAAGAAGGGTCACTCAAAAAAGCAAACTGATCAAATGGAGTTGCAGCAGTCCACTTTCTACATAGACGGTGTATTAGTAATTGGTGAGAAGGCTGATGCAGTAAATTTGTTGACAAAAAATGAAGTTTTTTGTACTGTCCAGATCAATGGTAAATCCACCGAGCTCAAAGCAGATGCTGGTTCAAAGTGTAATGTTATGTCAGCAGATAACTTTTGCTAAAGTGAGAGCTAATGAACAACTCGATATGACTAGTTGTGCCAAACTTGTTGCTTATAGAGGTGAAGAAATTCAAACCAGGGGTTCAGTAGTGCTTTGATGTTATTTGGCAAGGAACTGTTACAGCTTGTTATTTTATGTAGTTCAAAGGCCTCTACAATTATTGGGTCTCAGAGACAGTTTGAGAATGAATCTGCTTTCTTTTACTAAAGAAGTTCATCATATAAGCACATCTCCTAGTTCCAATTTTACTGATGATATTTTCTCAGAGTATGCTGATGTTTTTGATGACAGGTTAGGCAAACTTCCAGTTGTGTATTCTATGACGTTAGACCCGGAGGGTAGTCCAGTGGTCAGACCAGCAAGAAAAGTTCTGATAGCTATGCAGAATAAAGTCAAGGTTCAGTTGGATAAAATGTTGCAGCAAGGTTGATTTGTCCAGTCACAGAACCAACTGAATGGGTGTCATCCATGGTAGCAGCCCACAAAAACATCTCAGACAAAATCAGAATATGTATTGACCCAAGAGATGTGAACAAAGTGTTAAAGAGACCGCATCATCCAATGTGTACAGTCAAGGAAGTCGCATCCCTAATAACAAATATCACTGTTTTTTCTGTCTTAGATGCAAAAAGTTCATTTTGGCAAGTGATGCTTGATCACAAATCCTCATTACTGACTACTTTCAATAACCCGTTGAGCAGATACAGATTTCTCAGGATGCCATTTGGGATAAATTCTGCAAGTGAAGTCTTTCAGCATGCAATGGATCAATTTTTTTCAGGTTATCCTTGTGCCATAATAGTAGATGATTTATTGGTTGGAGACAATGGTTAAGCAGAGCATGACAGAAACCTTAAGAGAGTTCTAGACAGAGCACGTGAAGTGAACTTAAAGCTCAATCCTCTGAAGTGTAAATTCAGACTACCAGAAAAGTTACATATGTACGTCATTTATTTACCAGCACTGGCTTGCAACCAGACCCATCCAAGCAAGCAGCCATTCTTGAGATGCCAGCACCAGATAATGTTCAAGCTCTACAACATTTTCTTGGCATGGTCAACTATTTAGGCAAGTTTATACCAGACTTCAGTGAGTTGACAGCACCTTTGAGAGAGCTAACATGCAAAAATGTTACATGGTCTTGGTTGGAACAGCACCAGAAAGTATTTGAAGACCTTAAGCAGAAAATTGCTACCCCACCTACATTAAGATAATATGATGTCAATAAACCAGTAACCCTTTCCTGTGATGCTTCAAAATTTGGTCTTGGTATAGTCATTCTTCAAGAAGGCAGACCAGTAGCCTATGCATCAAGAACTCTTACCCAAACTGAAATGCAATATGCTCAAATCAAGAAAGAACTTTTGACGATAGTATTTGTATGTTCAAAATTTCATGATTATATTTGTGGTCGAGCTATTCTGATTAAAACTGATCACTAACCTTTAGTTATATTTTAAAGAAGCCTATGTATTCCGTTCCAGCAAAATTACAAAGAATAATGCTGAAATTGCAAAAGTACAACTACGAAATGGTATATACAAAGGGCAAACTTCTTTATCTGGCTGATATCTTATCCAGATCACCCAGAAATACCACAGAACAACTTCATGCAGAGAATTTTGACTTTGATGTCATGGAAGTGCGTAATTTTTCTACCACGAGACTTGATGAGCTGAGAGATCATACAAACACTGATCCAGTTTTGCAAAAGCTCAGGTGCTACATTAATGTTGGATGGCCGTCAAAGCAATCTAGTGTACCACTTGAAGTACAAACTTATCTTCCTTACAGAGATGAGATCTTTTTAAAAAGAGAGAATTTAAGTGATGGCTGCAACAGAAATGTCTTCACAAGTTATAGCTAGTGAGTGGGATAAAATGAAAATGGAGTTTAAAAATAGTGTAGAAATAAAAGAAAAAGAAATATGGTTAAAAAGTAACAGGAATTATTTAGAGGGGCTGGCAAAGTTTAAAGTGTTACAGAATAAGGGGAATCTCACAGAAAAAGAAGTTGCACAAATGCAGAATGCTAAAGAGAAAATAAGGGAGTATCTGGATAATATGCATGTGTTCAGAAAGATTGCTGCTGAGCAACAATCTGATGTTGTCAATCTTCATTCATACATGACTGTTGGGTTTGGTTCCAAACCCACAGAACCGACTCAGCCGTTATATCAAGCCCCCATACTGCCTGTGTTCCCTTTACCTAAGATCTCGTTTGCCATGTAGAAAATCGGACACGTCAGCTGTTGCTCTCAGCTAAGTGCTCATATTTTTTTATATATAACTATCTTTCTACTTTTTTCTGGTAGTTTCTTTCATTTCTAAAGTTCTCGTTGGTGTAAGTGACTATTCCTTAACCCATTTTTTACCTCTAGGTATCATACTTTACCATCATTGGTATAGGCCTCTTCTTCCCCTCTACCCATTGGTAATTCTTTGATACCATCACTGGTATCCTTTCTCCTTTCCCTTCCTTCTTACTTTCTCTTACCCTCTTTTGCGGATAACCTTCACTTACCATTGCTGGTATAATTAAAAAAAAAAAAACTTGATCCTTACCATTCCTGTTTGACGTGTGTGTGTGTGTGTGTGTGTGTGTGTGTGTGTGTGTGTGTGTGTGTGTGTGTGTGTGTGTGTGTGTGTGTGTGTGTGTGTGTGTGTGTGTGTGTGTGTGTGTGTGTGTGTGTGTGTGTGTGTGTGTGTCTGTGTGTGTGTGTGTCTGTGTGTTTTTTTGTTTTTTCCTGGCTAGAAACACGGCAGAAAAGCAGAAGGGAACCCCCGGCTTCAAACAATGTAGGGACTGTGGCAGGAAGATGCCCAATTCCGATGGGCATCTTTCATGTGTTTATTGCTTGGGTGTCCCTCATCTTGAAATCCAACCTCCATGCCAACTCTGCAAGGGTTTCAGAGCTTGAACTCTTGCAGAGAGGCAAAACAAGTTGATTCTTAAGGGATTACTAAAATGCCCTTTTGGTGAAGCTGTCTCTGAGGTGGAGACTTCTAAATCTCAGTAGACAGAATTAGAAAAACAGAGCCATTCACTACAGTCTTCCTCCAAGGCACACAAATCTAAGACTCCAAAATCTCAAGTTTCGACTCATTCATTGGAACTGAAGCCAAAAGTTCCAAAGACTGCACCGACTTCTGATCTGACACCGAAACTGATTATATCTCTCATGGTGTTGTGTACCATTGAAACTACCCAGACACTTATGGCGCCCACCTTGTCTTTGGCGCCGATGACCTCTCTGGCACTGATAATGGCCCCCTCAAATATTTCGCCTGCCAAAAAACATTCTGTTCAGCAGACCATGGTCCTGAAGGTCGAGATGCTAAGTACCCCCAGGTCTAGATACCCCCCATCATTAGACCCCTTTTTGGGTCAACAGTTAAACCCCTTTGTAGAAAGACCAAAATCACCTTCAGGAATGTCCATCCGTTCCTCCAGGAGTCTATTGGAACTGAATGTCATTAGATTAGTGAATCAGCTCTTGGCAGCCAGAGGTCTTCCTGCTCCCTCTCGGACCTCCCGCCCTCCTGGAGCCAGGGTGCACTCTCCTAGGACTCCTACATATCTTCCTCCTTCAACCTCTCTACAGGTCTTGGAGCCCGCTATTTCAACACTTTCGGTGCCAGCTACTTCTGTGCCAATGGTGGATCTCACCTTGGCAATGGTACCAGAACCAACTCTGTGGTTTTTGGCTCCATCGAAGCAGCCACACCCATGGTGTCAAGATTTGGCTGCCAGCTCCAGGATCCCTGGAATGGCTTTGATTTTTTTCCATGGCAGCATCTACGGTTCCTTGTACCCTGGCAGTTACAAGTCCTCTCTCGGCTCCTACTCTGGGTGGCGGCTTATCGGAGCAGGGTGTGACCCTAGTTCCAAGGTTGTCTTTCTCAGTTCCGGGCTCCCATTCCTCTTCATCAGGCCTGCCTTCCAGATTATGGAGAGAGCCCTAGCCTCAGTAGGCTCACAGTTGGTACCATCCCCATCAGTGTGCCATATTTTTGTACTCTCTGGCTTGCAGCTGTCACAATCTGCTACTTTGGGACAGTGGGCACAAGAGCAGCAAGATATCCTATTGCAGGGTCCCTCTCTTCAGAGTCCTCCTCAGATATTCCCCCTGAGGAGCCACCCTGTAAGGGATCATGTAAGAGGAAGCACTTGGATTCTCCAGAAGAATCTGTCACTGAGGATACAGATTACGATGAAGGGGAAGGGTACCCACAGTCACCCCCTGAAGATGTCTCCTTTGGTGCCATCCTGGCAATTCTGAAACAAGAGTGATTGGAAGCCCTCAAACCCATCCTCCAAGGAATCTGTTTTCTTGCAGGCTTTTCATACCCGGCCATCTATTTCTTGGGTCACCCCCACCCCCGCTGATGAACTGATAAAACTCATAGTGCAGTGTGTGTGGAAGGCTCCTGACACTGTAGAGCCAATTCTGTGGAGACTGGACAAAATTCTTTCAGCCCCCTAAGGATCAGCCCTATTGGTCGAAGGGTCTAGCAGTGGATGCCATGATGGTGGTGGCAGCCAGAAAAAAGGAATTCACTGAAAAGAGTTCAACTGTCCATCCTCCAAACTAAGAGTCCTGGATGATGGACAGATTTGGGAAGCAGGTCTTTGCTTCAACAACCTTCACTATTCGGTCCTTGAATTTTTGGCACATTTCACTCGACTCGAAAGGGATCTGATAACTGAGCTTTCAGATACCTTGTAAGGAGCAGTGTCTGACGAGGTCCGGGACAAGGTTGCTTCCCAGTTTGCCACCTTATTCCACATACAGCCGAAGGGACGTCTAGGGCAGCGGGTACAGGCGTTGCCATTAGGCACCATGCCTGGATGTGCTTGTGTTATTTTGCGGATCTCTTCATGTCTTCCTTTGTCAATGCTACTTCATTGTTTGGCCCAAAACTCAGAGACACATTAGCCAGGTGCGAGAAGGATGGGAAGACCCTTTCTGCTGTGGGTGTGCATTTTTCCACTCCACAACGACCTTACTCCAGGAATCAGAGGAGTGGAAAGATGTGGTTCAAGAATAGTCAAGGGCCTTTTTGGACCGCACGTGGTGAGTATTCCCCCTGGAGCAGAGGAGGTTACTCTTCTGGGAGAAGCCCCTCCAGTGGAAGGGGGACCGTGCAACCAGGTTTCCAGGGATTCCTTTTCCAGACAACCCTACCAGTGCTCCTGAGTAGCGGCCTGATTGCTTACCTCTGGAAGCAGTTGGGGGAAGATTTTCTCTGCACCACGTGCCCTGGCTTTCTACAATATTGAGTAATTACCGGAGGTTACCCCATTCTCTTCTATCTTTTTCCCAAACCTCAAAGGCACATCCCCGATGTTCCACCCAGTCAGAGGCATATAGCAGCACCAGAAATTCAAAAGCTACTTCAGAAAAGATTCATCCAAAACATCCCACCAGACCAGGTAGGATCCAGATTTTACTCCAGATTCTTTTTAGTGCCAAAAAAGACAGGGGACTGGAGGCCAATCTTGGACCTCAGTGTATTGAACAAATTTGCACAACAGACAAAATTCCAGAATGGTCATGGTTCAGTCTATCCTTCATTTTCTGGAGAAGGACGATTGGATGTGCTTTATAGATTTTCAGGATGCGTACTACCACATAAAGATGAATAAATGCTCCAGAAGATATCTCCTCTTTCAGCTGGGAGCCAGTCATTTACCAATTTCGAGCGCTGCCCTTTGGTCTCACCACAGCCCCCAAAGGTGTTCACCAAATGAATGGCAGTTGTATCAGCTCACTTAAGGCTGCAGGGATTCCGTGTGTTTCCATAGCTAGATTATTGGCTCCTCACCACCCCCACCAGGCATCTACTGCTTTGCACCATAGAATCTGTTTTGTGCCTTGCCCAGTTCTTAGGCATTTCAATCAACAAAGAAAAATCACAGCTATCTTCCACACAGGACCTAGAATTCATCAGAGCAAAACTAAATACAAAATCATGTGTGGCCTCTCTTCCTCATCACAGGTTGTTTAAGTTGAGGTCTCAATTTCATGTAATACTCTCTCAAGACAAAGTTCCTGCTCATCTGGTTCTACAACTTCTTGGGTCCATGGCAGCAACAGTCAGTTTAGTCCGCCTGGCGAGGTACCACATGAGGCTGCTTCAATGGCTTCTGACATCACAATGGTCACTTTTAACTCACCCTATGTCTGATCCAATCCTAATAACGAACTGCTGCAAGAAGGATTTATCTTGGATGAAGCCAGAAGAGAATCTATGGAGTCCTCCCTTCTACCCCTCTCAGCCTACAGCCGTAGTGACCACAGATACTTTCCTGATAGGGTGGGGGGGCATTTTCAGGGAAACACAGTCCAAGGAACTTGGTCCCCTCAAGAGGCCAATCTGCACATCAGTGTCCTAGAACTAAGGGCAGTGCTTTTAGCTTTGCAAGCATTCCAGTCTGCCCTTCCTTCAGGGACAATTGCTATCCAGTCAAACAACACGTCAGTAGTCTGGTACATCAACAAATATGGGGGAACCAGGTCCTATCATCTATGTCAGGAAGCTTTAAGAGTTTGGCAATCGCGTCCAACCACTTTCTAATAGCAACGCATATCCTGAGGGATTCCAAAGTGATTACAGACAAACTAAGCAGGTGTATCCTTCTACCTCGCAAGTGGTCTCTCAGTCCCAATGTAGCAATGAGAATCTTTCGTCGATGGGGTCAACCTTGCTGTGACCTGTTTGCCTCTCCCATAAACCACAAATGCAGCAGCTGCATTGCTCTAGTTCCCCCTCGCGGGGAGTCTCCGAGAGATGCACTTCTCCACGATTGGCCCCCACGACTTCTATATGCCTTACACCAATCCCTCTAATTCCCCAATTTCTGAGGAAAGCCCAACAGATGAGAAGCAAAGGGATTCTCATTGCACTTTATTGGCCCCGTTAAATCTGTTTTCCCTTTCTCTGGCCTCACCTAGTTCACTGCCCATGGATTCCGGATCCAACTCCAGATCTGTTATCTCATCCTCAGGGCTTTGTCCATCCCAACCTTCAAAATCTCAAGCTGACAGCTTGGTTAATCCACTCACAGTAATTGCCAGGCAAAGCAATTTGTCCTTCCCAGTGCAAAAGATACTTCTGGCTTCTCATAAACTGTCCACCAGAAAACTTTATCTTAGCAAATGGAAGAGATTTTCTGTTTGGTCTGATAAAAACAGTCTTGATCCTTTCTTGGCTCCAATCGATAATGTCTTGGAATACTTAGCCACCTTATTTCAATTGGGATCCTCAACTTCTACCATTAGAGTTCATTTAGTTGGCATTTTGAATTTTCTTAACGGATTTGATGATCATTTTTTGATGTCTCACCGTCTTTGCAAAACATTTCTTAAGGGCGCTTTACATTTGAAGCCACCTTTCAAAAATCCCATAGCACCTTGGAATTTAACCTTGGTCTTACAATGCTTAGTTCGTCAGCCCTTTGAGCCAGCAACCATGTGTGACCTCAAGTTTTTGTCCTGGAAGACTCTCTCCCTAGTAGCCATCATATCTGTTAGGAGAATTTCAGAGTTACAGGTTCTGTGTGTGAAGCATCCGTATATCATTTTCCAGAAAGACAGAGTATCGCTCAGAACTAATCCCTTTCCTTCCTAAGGTGGTGTCAGACTCCAATATCAACCAGCCCATAGATTTACCAGGCTTCTTTCCAAAATTTTCAAACAAAGGAGAGTACTGCTTGCATTTGTTGGACCTTCACATGCAATTACGTTTTTACTTGGACAGAACAAAATCTCTAGAAAATCAGACCAACTATTTCTGTCCTTTTCAGGTACCAGATTGGGCAAACTGGTTTCAAAAGTCACCTTGTCAAAGTGGTTGAGAGACTGCATTACATTTATATACAATCAAAATAAACTCGATCTACAACAAAAGTTAAGAGCTCATTCGACAAGATCTGTTTCCGCTTCAGTAGTCTTGCATTCCAGTACTACTATGGAAGACATATGCACAGCCGCAAGTTGGGATACCCCCCATTCCTTTAACACTCATTAGAAATTGGACATGGTCTCCAGGGGAAAAGCATCCTCTGGCTCTATGGTGCTCAGAAATATCCTTCCTTAGGGCCACCCGAGATTCAAAGTAGCTGGTGACTCTGTCCCAATAGTCAAGAATGAATGAAGATTCAAAAAGTAAAAACCAACCTCCAACGAGCTTGACTGGGAAGCAAAGAAGCAAAAAATGAATGAAATCCCAGTGGCAAGGCCGAAGAAAAGTCCTTTAATAAAACCACACAGTAACAAGTATAAAACAGCTGAGCGCATTCGCACAAAGACAAACATTTCAGATAACAACCACATTATATACAATTTAAAACTGACAATTAGCCTATCAAAGAAAAGCAATAATTATCTAGGCAAATCCTTGGACTTCAGCACAGGTTTTAAAGAAACCTTACCATTTAGTCCAGGTTTCTTGTCAGCCAAAAATTTTAAAATCCAGTGTAACTCTCTCTGGTAAGGTTTCTTTAAAACCTGTGCTGAAGTCCAAGGATTTGCCGAGATATAAATAAACCAAAATACACCAGGGTAACACACAATAGCGTCTTTAATAAATAAACATAAAGGTGAACAGAGATAAGCGCTTTCGCAACGTTAGTTGCTTCTTCAGACAAAGATATAAACCACCTCATTGCTTATATACTTATAAAATCAATTAACATCTCTATTTATGATGTCATTAACAAAATGAGCATTTAAAGAAACACATTCTGAAAACATACACTCACTAAAACCTATATATAAAAAAAATATATATATATATATATATATATATATATATATATATATATATGTAAAATGGAAATATGTAAAATGGAAATATCTAAAAAACTATGTAAAGATGTAATTCTGTAAAAAATTATACAAATGTGTATTGGAATTGTATATTAAGATGTATGTATGTGTACTTACATATAAAGTATGTTCCAGCCAAAGTTATGCATGTTTAAGACGTCTAGCTTTCAAGAAGGGGACCAAAGAGGTAGAACCATTTAGGCCTGGATATCTATCTGCATTGAGTTTTATAATCCGTCTTTGCTCACAACTTTCAGTAATATTTTCTATATCTCCTCCTCTCGGGTTCTTGTGTATACGTTGTAAAACAAAGAACTTGAAGGAGTGTGAAGGGTCTGTGTTTATAACATGATAGGCAAGTGCATTTGATTGTTTCTTATTCCTAATATCCCGGAGATGTTCCAAAATTCTGTCTTTAAATAATCTGTTGGTCTTACCAATATAAAAAACAGGACATTTCTGACAGAAACAATAGTAGACAACGTCAGTACTCTTGCAATCAGCATATGTATTGGAGTATAGATGGAAGTGCCTAGTGGATGGACATATGTATTTGTGCTGTAAATATAAGGACATGCACTGCATAACCTGCAAGGAAAGGTGCCCTGACGTGAGGAGGAGCAAACAGCCTTGTATGCTTCCTTATTGCAAAGATGTTGTTTGAGTGATTTGTTGTTCCTAAAGCTAAATAGCGGAGCATTACAAGTAATAGCATGCAAGTTATGTACCTCTTGCAGAAGATGCCAATGTTTCTTAACAACATCAATGTATTGGTTTATGTTGCTAGCAAACTGAAACACCACCCTAAATTCATTATTACGTAAGATAGAGTTTCCAGTAACAGAAGAATTATTAACAGCAGCATTAAAATAGGGTCTACATCTAGTATGTCTCATATGCCATGCATCAGATAAAGTTTTATCAATTTCATTAGCATGATAACCTCTTGCTAGAAAATCAGATTTTAGACTGTGTAGTGCTAATTGTGCATCCTCATCATTACCATGCAGTCTAAGAGTCCTATATACTTGCCCTTTAAGTACGTTTTTTGGAATGTGTCTAGGGTGCATACTAGTTTTGTGTAAGTATGTATTTTTTCTAGTTGGTTTATGGAAAATTTTACTCTGTAAGCAGTTCAGATCAGATTTAGTTATGTGTACATCAAGAAAATCAATATCAACAGCAGAGATCTGATGCGAGAATTTTAAAGTCAGTGGTAGTATGTAAATAATTCACAAAACGTGCAAAATCCGAACCATTACCTTTCCATAACATAAAAACGTCGTCCACAAAACATACATACCATAACACCTGATGTAAAAAAGGATTCATCTCAGAAAGAATATATGTCTCTTCCCAGCAAACTAAAGCAAGGTTGGCATAGCTATTTGCACACGGGGTGCCCATGGCCACGCCAACCTTCTGCAAAAAAAACTGTTTCTCAAATATAACAATATTATTCTCCAATATAATTTCTAATAAGCTACATATTAATTGAACCTTATTGTCTGCAAAGCATTTGTTCAATGTCAGAAATTTCCTGATCATTTCAATACCCCATGCATTAGGAATACTAGTAAATAATGACTCTATGTCCATAGTGACTAATACAAAATCCATATCAGTTGTAATACTATCCATCCTATTGTGCAGTCTTTCAAGAAACATTTTAGTGTCTCTTAGGATGGTATGGCAATTCTCCAACAGCCCATGTAGGGTGCCTTCAACAAATATGGACAGAGGCTCGGTACACCAACTGGCCCCTCCTTCAAGTTCTTTGTTTTACAACGTATACACAAGAACCCGAGAGGAGGAGACATAGAAAATATTACTGAAAGTTGTGAGCAAAGACGGATTATAAAACTCAATGCAGATAGATATCCAGGCCTAAATGGTTCTACCTCTTTGGTCCCCTTCTTGAAAGCTAGACGTCTTAAACATGCATAACTTTGGCCGGAACATACTATATATGTATGTACACATACATACATCTTAATATACAATTCCAATACACATTTTTATAATTTTTACAGAATTACATCTTTACATAGTTTTTTAGATATTTCCATTTTACATATATATATATATATATATATATATATATATATATATATATATATATATATATTTTATATATAGGTTTTAGTGAGTGTATGTTTTCAGAATGTGTTTCTTTAAATGCTCATTTTGTTAATGACATCATAAATAGAGATGTTAATTGATTTTATAAGTATATAAGCAATGAGGTGGTTTATATCTTCGTCTGAAGAAGCAACTAACGTTGCGAAAGCGCTTACCTCTGTTCACCTTTATGTTTATTTATTAAAGACGCTATTGTGTGTTACCCTGGTGTATTTTGGTTTATTTCACTTTGTTTTTATGCACCTGGGTTTTACCTATAAGCCGTTTTTGTTTTATTTCTGATTTGCCAAGATAGCAGGTTCAGATGAGGTTACAACAGATGTTGGGTGAGATAACAGACAGCTGGCTCCTCATAGCAGTATGGAGCAAAAGACATATCCCAGATGACTGGAGAATAAGCATACTAGTGCCAGTGTACAAGAACAAAGGGGACATCCACAGCTTTGGGTAGTACAAAGGCATCATACTCCTGTCACAATGCAGGAAAGTTCTAGTGAGTGTGATTGCTAAATGAATAGGCAAAGTATTAGAAAATAGGATGGGAGAGGATCGTTTTTGACTCAGCACAACCTATTCGATGTTTGCAATTAGACAGATAGCTGAGATGAAGCTAGAGATGAGGAAATAGTCCAACTGGGCATTCCTAGACTTGGAGAAAGCATATGGCAAGGTCCCAAGAAAGCAAATCTGGGCAGTACTGCGGTGGTTTGAAGTTCCAGAAACATTGGTAGAATTAGTGCAGGCTATATACAAGGAACCAATTCAAGAGTGAACAGTGTTCAGTCTCTCAGAGGGGTTCACAGTGGGAGTGGGTGTTCATCAGGGTTCAGCTATGAATCCACTCCTGTTCATATTGGTAATGGACTAAATTAGCAAACATGTTAGAGGCAAAAGATCAAAAAAGTTGCTGTATGTAGATAATGTGGCACTAAAGGCAGACCCTGAGCAAGAACTTCAGCAAGGGATGGGGAAATAGAATGCAAAGCTGAAGGCACATGCAATGAAACTGACTACAGATAAGGGAGCTGTAATGACAACAAATGGGGGAAATCAAAAAAAGCTTAGAACTAAGATAAAAGGGAGTCTGGGTGGGGTCTGAATGAGGAGGTCAAAGCTAGAATCAGAGGGGTTGCAGCCAACTGGCACATAGTGTTATGGATTTTGTATGACAGAAGATTGTCAAAGAAGCTGAAAGGTAATGTGTACAAAACAGTGGTTCACCCAGTTTTACTGTATGGTACAGGAACCTGGGCAGTAAAGACGGAGCAAATGAGCAAGTGAGAGATGATGAAAATTAAGTGACTGCGATGGGTGGTAGGATGCATGCCGTAGGACAGATGAAGAAATGAGAACATCAGAGAAGAAGCCAAAGTAACTCCAGTCACAGAAAAGGTCAAAGAGAACAGATTACTGTGCTTCGGACACGTGTAGAATAGCAGAAGACAATCTGGCGAAGAAGATTTCAGACAGACAGGAAGAAGATGAGGAAGTAAAGGGATCCAGCAAAGATGTGGATGGATTCTGAGAGAAGACCTGCAGCCATCAGGTATGACTGCAGAAGAAGGTAGGAGAGTAGCATTGAATCGAGAGAGATGGCGGCAGTTGACTCAGCACCCTGACAGCATGTAGAAAATGGGAAAAGGGGTGATGATTATATACTGTATATTTCACTTATACTTCTATATGTGGCACTCCTGATGTAAATGACTACAGCGGTAGGACCGTACAAAATGTTTTGATCTTCACATATAATTCTGTCGAGGTACAAAGAATGCTGTATGGAGTAAAGGGGTCTTGAAACAAAATTCTTCTTTTATGGCCACTTCTGTCAGGCCGTTTTGGCTATAAGAAATTAGACAAAAATGCAGACTACTTTGAATGATTCAGGGATATTAGTATTGCAGAGAACATTAAGATATGATGCAAAGCATGTTTTTTTTTTCATTTTTTTGATGCAGTTGCCTGAAAGTATAAATAATCTGTTTTTGGTTTATACATTCTGTTGACTTTGTGCTTCCTGGGTAGCAGTTCTTCTCAGAGATTTAACTCAACAAGACCCTGAAAGCATGCACGCGCATATATGTGCATGTACTGTCATGGCAATATTCTTTCTTTCTTTATTTATGTATTTATTTTTGTTGAAAGGTTTAGTCCCATTTAACATGGCCTATTTTCAGGGAAAACCAGTGGTTTAACTTAGGGAAATTTGGCCAAGGTATGGGTGAGTGTCATCTGAGCTAACACCATCTCAGTCAGATGGGACATCTGGTTAACATCTCGTCTGAAGGATGGCACCAGCCTAATGCTGCACTGAAGTATCACAGCTCGAAAATGACTCCAATCACATGGTCTTGATGTAATGAGTGATGAAAACATAAGCAAAGCTGTAACGATAGGTGCAGAATTCCTCCATATCAATAATGTGGCATCAATGGTACTCCAGCTTAAGAAATGAAAGGATGCTAGACTCCCATCTAACTGTATTTTGTATTTCTTGTCTGGTTGTTCATTTAGCATTGCTAGACATTTTGTCTGGCCCTTCAATTTACAAGTATATTTACAGGGATTCCTGACATTCCATCTTTCTCTTTGTTGGAAGGAACCTCTATCACTGAATGTACTGCTCAAACAGGGCTTGGTAGTAGAACAACAGCACCTAGCTGTACCCCTGATACTGTGCCTAGCAAATTCTGTTTTATTTGATACTCTGCGGGCATAATTTAACAGTACTTTAAAGCAACTTTTCCCATACCTTTGTGGCTTATTTTGTGTTGTTGTGTGTACCCTTTTGAAATCTCTAACTGTGTGGCTTTTAGTATAAAGTGAATGGATGTCTTGAGCTCAAAGTAATAAGAGTTGAAACTTTAACTCTGTGTTATGGAGACAATGCTATTTGATACAAGAAAAGGGCCTTTTGATTATTCTGTGGGCCAATCAGATAAGGAAGATGTCCTGCTCAGATTTCCTTGTTTGCATACAGAGCGATACTGTTTCAAAACCCAGTCAATCACTGAGAAATATTCGTAATTAGGATACAATGGTACACCTTTAAGTCTGGTTGATGTCACATGCCTGCAAGATGTTGTCTGTCATTTTCTGTCCAGGAAAAAAAGCTGCCTTTCTTGTAATATTGACAGTATATTTTACAACTCAAGTAAACTACTCTGGTATGCAGAATGCAACTGCTGTTTGCCACTTGCAACTACATTACTCTCCGTTTAATATTTCTTAGAATTGCGCACATTAGTAATGTCTACATGTTGAATATTTTCCATCTTCAATTCTAGACAAGTACTTCTTGCACTGTGTTCCTGTCCTCGTGTCCTCCTGTCCTTGTACCATGACACTGGCATTCAGAAATGTTAATTTTCCTGTACCAGTATTGGCCAGGTCATGTAAGAAATAAAGTGCCAGAATTATTAATGATGAAGACCTTCTTCACATTCTTTGCGATTGCACCTACATTTCAGAGTTGTGGGGCTTTCTTCCAAGGTTTGTACATATGTCTGAAAGGAACATTTCTTTACACTGATGTTAATTTTCCTCAGAGACTATCAGTTCAGTTTTGTGATGTGTTTGGGTATTAATCAATTTGAATGTGCTTGTGAAAATTTATGGCATATATTTAGCTTGATGTAGCACAAAGTACTATAAACATTAAGGGTGTTAAGTAGTATATTTTAAATATACAAAACTTTAAAATAACTAAAATATGCATATACATTGTGGAGCACTACGTCTGCAAAGCAGTGTTATAACTTTTCATAAATTGACTATACCAGTGCATTAAAAAGTATTACAAAAATCACAGTAGAAAATGATGTTTGTGCACTCTCTGTCTCTTTCTCTCGCTCTCCTTGCTTCAGTAAGTATCCAGCTACACAGTCTTGTAGAGACAACTGTAACAGTTTCATGCATTCAGTATAGGAACAATTACTATATCCAAAATAATATTTTTCAATGTTATCCACAAATCAGACATCTGTGGAATCTGTAACCCTGGAAGCAGAGCTAGATCATGGTCAGATGAGGACCTACTCAGAGTAATGGACCAGAGCCCCCCCCCATCAACTGTGTCACTATCCTTTTAATAGTACATTTTTCAGAAACATACCCCACCCCACCATGCCCTCATATGCACAACTGTGCCACTATCCTTGTATTTGACCAGTTCTCTGGACGGAGTCCCCAACCATGCCACCATCCTTTCACTTGGCCATTTCTCCCCAGGTACTATTACAATTCCTGATATTCTCAGTACCTGAATAGCAGTGACTACCCAGATGTATGTGGTAAGGCTCAGCAGTCAGGTTTTTTTTTTTTTTGAAGATTTCTTCAGATATTTCTGTTTCTCCCAGATGTGTTTAAATCCAGAGAGAAAACAGTGAATCCTTACATATTTTAGTTCACTACTAGTACAATATAATGTGTAAAGACTTAACTGTAGCCGTAAGTAAAGGTTGGGTTTTCACGGAGTTATGTTGTTTAACATTTAGAATTAATCAAACTTGACAGTTTTCTTTCCACAGCATTTATCTATGGCAGCCTCATTTTTCCTCCAATCAAACCAGAGAAGATAGTGCTGATAAATGCTGTCCCTATTTGCGTTAATTATTGTCCCATGCCCATCCAAACTGATGTCCTGCAATCTTCTGCTACTGACGTGTTTACCAAGACAAACTACGAAAGGGAATCAAATACTATCAGTATAACTGAACATTGACCCCCCCCCCAAAAAAAAATGACATCCTGAAATTTCTGTATGAGATGTTATCAGAAACACTGTATAATGAGAATTAGAAATAATTAGAACTTTCTAGCATCAATAATAGTCTGGCAGTTAGTGCTGAGGATGAAGGCTCTGAACTGTTAATGAGCTGCTTCCTGTAACCAAAGGTACATAGTTTGATCCCTTCTACCTCCATTTGCCTGTTTGTGATTTTGACCAAGTCTACCAGACAGTGCTTATGGGTCACCTTTAAAAAGGCACAATTGAGTCCAGTGAGCTTATCCAGTTAACAAATGTACAACATAAAAAAGTATAGGTTCAAAGAAAAGACACCACTTTTTGACAAGATCTAAAATATCTGTGAGAGGTACAAGTACATCTACTCTCACAATTATCTATGAGACATCCTTAGATTAGTCTTCTACCCTGAAAGACAAAAGAACAGCTGCAATTTGAATTTTAATGAAATAAAATAAGTTTTTAATGCAGTTTTAACCCTTTTATGTATCTTATACAAAGAGTAAAAAAATAACTTTTGTACAGAAACACATATTTCTGATATTTTTTATTTCTTCTGCTTTAAAGAGAAGTGAAAGCTACATGTGTTTTCAGCTGACTGTTGTAAAAATTACACACTGTCCATTTATAAAAGCCCTTCTGGCTTGACTTCCAATACAATATCTCCCTACTGCTGTAAGACATTTTGATGAAACTTTCAGGACAAGACCCATGTATAGTCCCACTTTTATATTGTTTTTTTACAGCCTCTTAAATTTTAGGGAAAGTAGATAAAATAATCTCAGCGGTGCCTATGCTTGTCAAAACATATAAAATATACATATTTGGTATAGGATGTAAAAATAAAACATACTACTTTTTCTTAGAAAAGAATATAGATGATTATGATCGGGTCGCTGATCCTAACCGACTTATTATGTGTTTTAGACATGTATGCCAAGAAATTCACCTTGCGAACGAAGCTTTAGAGGTGAAGCTTGGCATCCATGTGAAGAACACATAATGGTAGGCTAGGATCGGTGGGGAATCAATCATAATTCTTTGTAGTGCATGGAACTTTATCTTCTCCATGTACAACAAGTTACAGTAAAAAATGCAAAGTGTTTTACCATCTTATAGTTATATGTACATGTTTATGTATTTCATGTAACTAGCAACCAGACTAACCTGAATGTACTTGTTGTCATTTCATTTTGGAAGCTAAGCAGGATTGGGGCTGGTTAGAACTTAGCTGGGAGACCATCTGTGATTATTAGTTGCTGTAGGCATAAGTATTTAACATTTAAAAATTTTAGAAATTCAGTTATTTATAAGTAAGTGCAGGAGCGGCCCTAGGTCAACTGGTGCCCCAGGCAAAAGGGCTCCATGGAGCCCCCCACCACACTACCTGGTGCCCCCATCCTGGTCTATCTACATCAAATAAATACTGGAAAAGCGCCCCTGCAAGACCGGTGCCCTAGGCGGCCGCCTAGTTGGCCTATGCCTAAGGCCGGCTATGAGTAAGTGTTTTTATTGCCTTTTACTGGCTATTTTTATTTTTAGGCCTGTTATTAGATATGATTTGTGTGTTCTTGTATTGGTGTTTTGTATTTTATATGCTTTATATACTATAGTTCTATATTTTTGTATGGTGAATATTGGATAAAAGGAATGTGCTGTTTTAAGGAAGGAGGGTATATGTGGATTGACCAATGGGATTGTTTTTGAGTGTGTTTATACAGGGCAAACATGTATAGGATTATCTGATGAAGTTCATAAGAAGTGAACAAAAGCGCTTATTTTTTTTTATTTTGTGCTTGTTAAAGTTCAATAATTACAGTTTTACTGTGGATCTGCCTGAGCTAGCAGTTGTTTGGACTTAGTGAGTTTTGTCAAAAAGGCAGTGTAACACAGTTCCTCATGTTTACACTCACCTTCCATGTCTCTTTACTGTCAAAATTTTTTCAGAATGTCCAGATTTTTGCCTTGCGTGTCTGGTCTGCTCCTCCTAAAGTCTGTGGTTTTTGGACTAATTAATGAGGACTAAAATTATAAAATGATGAGTTACATTTAAGTTTCAGACTTTGTATCCTTCAGAAAATGCGGGGGAACATATTTCCTGTTATCCTAGTAACTATAGGAAGTCAGGACACATTACCGGTATGGACAGTAGGCAGAAAGAAATTTTTTATTTTGCCTGTTGTCGTTTGCTACTCAATAGTGGCAAATTAGAGTGCCTGGCACTAAACTCGACCTTAACAACTGAAGCAGGGGATACATAACAATTGTTAAGGTTGGGTATCGCTGTGCTCTGGCACTTAACTGGTTTGTCTTTTTCTGAATATCGGAGTGTAATCACCACTCTTCCTGTCCTACATTATTCTTGGTTCTCATTTCATAAGAAATAACCAGTGATATGATTTAGGAGTTGTCAGCCCGATATACATTTTTTTTTTGTAAAACGTTTGGCAAAAACAGAGCACCCAAATGGCTAGAAAGACTTGGAGCTACCTGACAATAAGAATACTTTTTCTGTAACTCTATGTAGTGTTACAGTACATTTCTCACAGTAACATATCATAACTGTAAAATGCACTTAGCTATTGGTTACAGCTGTAAGGATACATCTGTAACTACCTTCTTGCAGTATAGTTTACTACATATGAGTCTCATAAGGCAGAGGGTCATAAGCCAGTTACAAAAAGTGTACTCAGGAGAAATAAACAGGCTTTTTAGTTTTGATGTAATAACATTTCAGTCCGATGCATGCCCCTTTCCCTTGCAACTGAAGACAGCAGAGTGGGGGTGGTAGGGCAAAGTTAAAATAGATGAACCGTAAATGATGGCCTCTTCTGGCTGATACTCATTACAGTAGTGGAGAATGAATGGACTGATTGTTTGAGAGGGGGCTGATAACTGATGGCAGCAGGGTAAAAAGAAAACAGCAAAAATAAAATCGTGACATTCAGGTTTACCCATCAGTGGAGATGCATTGATTCCAGCAATGTTCATCAAAGCTGAACGGTCCTCTTGCATTGACCAGTGATGCTCTTGTACCAGTGTTTGTAGTGACATATACAAAATATTCACTGCTGCTCTGAGAAGATCTCACTCTTTCGAAACTGTTAGTCACTTAGGTATGCTTGTGCATCACGAGTACTTTGTCACATAGTTATGCTTGTCCTTTGCATGTATGCTGTAGGTTATTAAGCTTTAAATCCTTGCAGTATTTTCATACAGCAGATGACTGTTCATCAGACCTTTACTGTTTTTGTTTTGATCTTAATTTCATCTCCATCTAAATCCTCTTAATGAGTGTGCTTATAGCAAACAAATTACCTCAAAAAAACTCCCACCTTACTTAACATTTTCAGTGCCAGGTCATGATTGAGATTGTTTTAAACATTGCCAAACATTGAAAACACTTAAGAAATGTTTGATGTTTACAAACCTTACTGCCAAACCTGACTGAGAGAAAGTTAAACAACTTTAAACATTTTCCAGGTCACATGAGAAACTAGAGAAAACACAAAAATGTTCTCGACTCTAGTACTTCTGGTATGTGAGAGAGCACAGGAAATGAGAAAAAAAATGAATGCAAAAAGGCAGTGACATAGAAATACAAAAAGGCATAAATCCTCTTCAAGTTCCAGTGGGAATGTACCTTTAGTGGCTTCCATTCCAAGGGAGCAGAACGTGGTCTAAAATGTTCCTAAAAAAGAATAGCCTAAAAGGTTTGCTCATTCTTAAAACAGACCACACAGTGTCTCAGTAATTAAGATCTATATCTCAAAGCTGTAACACCCAGGATTCAGCCCTGAGTTATAGTCAATGTCTCAGAGGAACGTTTGTCTTTTGTGTTCTCCCAGTGTGGAGGAGAGGCTCTGTGTGTACTTTAGTTTTCTCATACCCTTCAAAGGCATACTGATTGATTAGCTATTCTTAACAGTTAGTATATTTTGCATTTACCATTGTGACTTGAACCAAGTCTGAAAATAGTCTGAGATCGCGCAATTCATTATCCAGTTAAGAAATTAATAAATTTAGGCTAAATTACATATAAAAATTAGAACGGGCAGTACCGATGCAGGTTCCTTCTTCAGAGCCACAAGTGATTGTACTGCACATGTAAGAGACATCCACTCATCATCATTGTGACAAGACTCTGAATGTCTAATAGACAAAAATCTGAGATGACTTCACCTGCCAGTACTACCGATAGACCTGAGACCACAAACTTGACCACCTGTGCAGATACAGACTATGAGTAATGGTACAACCTTTTTGCTATTACAGTATTACCCAGCAGGCTGCAAATTCAGAGGCCTCTTATTCTTCAGTCATGAATGTAGATATGTCTCATCCCCTGCAAGTGACTTTTGGCTATACCTTCAACTGCACCCTCACTAAGCCATAAAGTATCTAGGAAAATCCCATCTCTTTTCCTAAAGAGAAGGAATTTTACATACGCTAGATCTATTCATCTGTGATCCAAGATTCTAATCATGGTAATATATTATCATAAGTCTTTGATTTCCCTCCTGAGGGTGTCAGCTTTGAAAAAACCATGAAACTCAAGTGAGAAATTCTGATTGACAATTAAGGGAATCTTCATCTCTTAATAAACATTATTGTGAGATGATAGGGTTAAAAGTGACCACAGGTTCATAAGTTCTTACTAAGATTACATCCAAAGGAAACCATCAGCCGTATTACCCAATATTGTATGAGACTTAACAATGGCCCCCATTAAGTAGACTTTCTGCATATATCGCAAGTGAAAATTTGTGATCACCCATCCATCATCCAGACTGGTTTTAAAGGTTGCTAGGGAAGTACTCTGATTGATAGATAAGGGAAGCCTATTCTAGAAATGAGGTATATGTTTGGTTATGTTTCTGGCACTCCATCTGGCGTTGATGATGTGGTAGTACAAGTTTAGGTGTTTATAATAGGTGTTTGCTTAACCACTGGTTCTATTTAGGCAAATGAGAAGAAAGAGTGCTGACTTGTTCATAGGAGGGAGGGCTAAGCAGAGATTACATCTCATGAGTCTGTATAACACCAAGTAGAAAGACAAGGCTGATATAAAGGAGGTATGGATATCAGAGAAGCTAAGAATACAACAACCTGAGATTATTTTGGTGAGAATAAATTGAGGTCTATCAAAATGGTTTAGGAGCTTAATGAAATACATGCAGAAGGATGCTTTATATTCAATGATGAGTTAATAAATGGTGAATAAAATTAGACTATAGTTTCTTTGGACCTTGATGAGATATCACAGAGGATAAAGTGTGCAAGGTGGAAGTATTTTCTAACCACAACAGAGAAGTGGTGATCAAGCAACAGTTTATCAATATATGTATCCAACTTTCTGATGATTTTGTCAAATTTAAGTAGAATGTTATTTATATGGTAAGCATTAGTGATCATAGCTTTATAAAAGGAAACCTTGCTGCTTTTCATGGTATTGAAGGCATGCCCATGATTAATACACCAAGCATTTGATTGGTCCAGCCTTTGCTGAAGAAGCTGAATATCAGAATGGGATTTGATAACCACCCCCAGTTTGCAGTCATTGCAAATTTGATTATCCATACCACCTTTATATCAGCTTTTATGTCACAGAAATATATACCAAAACTGACGGTCCCAGGTGAGAGCCCTGTGGGATACACTGGTGATATTTTTCTGTCTTGAGCAAGTACCTCCTGACCTTAACAGTATGGGTTCTGACAGACAGCCAGTTACCATTCCAGTAAAATATATATGGGTTGTTGTTAAATTGGGAGAGTTTGTCAATAATCGCATCATGAGGGATAGTATCAAAGGCCTTGGCAAGGTCAAGATAAGCAGTATGGTCTGCGTCATCCTTATTCATGGCTTCAGTAACCCTTTCAAAGAACTCAGCAAGATTGAGCAAGTATGATCTGCCATTTGCAAGGTCAAACTGGCATGTATCCAAGGATATAATTCACCTATATCATTATTTAGTAGTTCAGATGTAATATGTCCTGTAGCGCTGAGACTAATACTAGTGAGACTAATAGACATGTAACTGCCAGGGTCAGTAGAGGGACCACCTTTATGCAAGGGCAAAATAACTGCCATTCTCCACATCTCAGGGGCATAACCAGTGGAGAGGCTCAGGTTTACAAGTTGACGGAGGTGTTTTGCTTCTTGCAACTTTAAATACAGTTCTCAGCAGACATCCAGGCATATTGTCAGGACTCATGGAAGCAGTGTTTTCATTGTGGAAAGTGCCAAATGGACTTGTTGAAAATTAATCTCTGGAGAGGGGTTTAAGGAGGAATGCAGAGAACAGATGAGGAGGTTTATGGAGTGAAGTTGGAAGAGAATTAATCTACAAGACTATTAACAATGTCCATTGGGAGAGTAAGAGATGGTGGTACCACTGGAAAGAGTTGTAGGTTATTTCTAAGTTTCTTAATCTGGTTGTCTTTTGTATTAGTTGTAATCCTAAATACAGTTTACATTTCCTAAAGGTAAGTTTGAGAGACTGACTTACCAGTTTTAAATCCTTTTTATATTGATGAAATGGGCATCTTATAATGATGATGGCTGGGTCCTTTTACTTTTTATTATCAAGTATGTTGATGTGGTGGTTCCACCATATGGATTACATTTTAAACCTGTTATTATGCTTACACCAGATTGATAGAGATACCTCAATTTATCTATCTAAAAGAAAAGAAAATTCAGAGGAGTAGGCAGCACCCTGAGATAAAAGATTTGCTGGGAGTTATACCATTTGTGATTATCTCTATGATCAATGAACATTAAATTATTGTTTTTTGAGTAATCCATGAATATAGAGGAGTCATTAGGGGCCACAAAGCTGGTTCTCATAGAGAAGATCACAACAAGATGATCATATTAGACTAGGGAGGGTGTAGTGGGGTGATGCAATTGGGAGTAATGGTGATTATGACAAGGTCAAGAAGAGTAAAACCTCTGGTGGGTAGAGGGACAATCTGAACAAGTGTATTGGCATTTACAAAGTCCAGAAATCTGTGGGTATATTTGTTGTTAGTAGTAAATGTTTTCTAGTTTATGTGTGAATAGTTGAAGTCACCCATAAGAAATGTGTTTGTTTTGACTGTTAACTTTTTTCTTACTGGTTATAGTATTTTACATGTTCTGAAGGGGTTATAGGGTCTGTAATTGGATGCAATGTGCTAAGTAATTTTATTGAGGGTAACTAGGATTTCAACCAGCTCCACATTTGTATAATGTGAAATCTGGTGAGAGATAATCTAATTACAAATAAATATTGATACCTCCCACCAGTTGCCAATTATCCTATCTTTCTCTCTGAATTATTTTAAAAGATGTTGCTGGTAGGATCATAGGAGAATACTAGCCTAATAACCTTAAAGACCCTTTTTAAGCCTAGCCATGCTTACTAGAATATTGGACAGGTTTTGGTCCCTTAGGTTTGTATGGAGGGTATAAATAATTTGGGCAATATTTACAAGCTTCCTCTCTCTAATAGAGAAATATATGCTAGACCAGGAGTAAATTTATAATTCCCCATCCACTGATCCAAGTTGCACTTTAGTAAATGCAGGAAAGAACTCTGTTGTGCATGGATGGGTAGCCTGTTCCAGAGAAAGGGAAGTCTCTGAGATACAAATCCTGTCCCTCCAGCAGGTCTTATTTATAGTGTAGACAAGGGTTAAGTCCCTGTAGCAAGTGTTTCTGACTCCATTTTTTTGCATATGTGCAACAGGTCCGTTAAGGCTGGATGAGAGGATGTCTTGTAAGGCAGGCATAGGTAAACTCTCAGCAGCCTGTAGGAGACAGTATAAGGATAAGACTTTGGGATGGTCCACAGAGTTCTTGTTTTATACTGTATGTATTATTTTTGGTGAGTAACCTCTGTGGATGCTTCTCTTGTTGCATATGCCTAGTCAAGTACATACAGAAGGGGGGATTTGTCATCTCATTGGCTACTACTTTATTTCTTCAGCATCTTAATTTCTTTACTTGCAAAGGTTTTGCAGTGCTGGAAGTCCATAAGTAAGTGTGATTGCAATAAACAAATGACCCCTAAACATTTTCATTCAGATGTTTGTTCTGCTGGATACCTGATCATAACATCAAAGATTGTGAATGCTACAAAAGTGTAAGCAAGCTAGCAAAAGACGGAGACAAAAATGTGCTGACTTAATTTCTCATAGAAAAAAGACATAAATTCTTTGAGAAAGACCAAGAAAAAATATCAAGTTCAAATGGTGAAAGTGGAGAAAATGAAGTAATGTTAACATAAAGGCAGAATTCATACGTAAAACAGTATCTTTCCTAACAGACTCTGGGACCTGTCCTTCAGGTCTTTCCTTCACTAGAGACTAACACATATTGACTTTCACTGAAGGGAAGAAAACTCCTGTGTTGTACCTTGGACACCTCAAGATTAAATTGAAACAGTATGAAGTCAGTCGCCACCAGAATCATCTATGATGTTCTACAGCCTGAGTCGCAAGTTTCTTGCAAATAAACTCACATGTCTGAAGTGTAGGCTTTAAAAAGGGAAGAGCCTGACGTCTTACAGCCATTCAGGTCTACCCCCTTTCAGGTCAGGGGCAGGTCTCAGTTACTCATCCTCTTCTGAGGTAGACTGTGAAACACTGACTGAAGAGATCATTGATACTTTAGAGTACAAGTGTCTGGTAATTATCCAGGTACCTTACAGAGACCACTGTTGGTTCAAGATAGGGTTGGACCAGACTTCATCTGCATTGGTACCAACAAGGGTTCCCTACAGAACGAGACTGACTAGATGTTTATCTCCCCTAATATCTAAGAAGGAAGACATTATTCTGAAGTTTCAGTCCCTTTCTCCACTGTACATTTTTGGATAATCATAGGATCACAAGAGGTTACTAGGCTAATGGCCCCAGGGCCCTTCTAATCCTATCCAAGTTCAACCCATGTTCCCAAGGTTGTCTGATTCAAGAAGACACTAAAATCAGCATCTATTGCCCCATCCAAGCAGGACACAGGTGGAACCACTGGGGTGAATTTCTTGTTACCCGTCCAAACTGCACTTAAATAGGGCCAACAAGGGGCTTTGTTTAACATGAATAGAAAGCTTGTTCCAAAGGTAGGAAAACCTCTGTGAGATAAATCTGTCTCTCCAGCAAGTTGTGTTGATATCACATACCAGGTTAAGGTCCTTTGAGCGAGTGACCTGTGTGCCATTTGACTTGCAAATGCGCAGCATATCCATCAAAGCTGGGTCAGAGATTGCTCTATACGCAAGGCACAGGTTGCCTCTCAGCAGTCTATGTGACACAAAGTAAAGTGACAATAGTTTCAGTCTGTCTGCATTAGACAGATCTTGATGACCCTGAATTTTCTTTGTACGGAACCTTTGTGGTCTTTCCAATTGCTGCAGGTGTTTGGAAAGGAACATACCAAAGGGAGCGTTGTACTTTATTATTGACCTGATGAGGGAAGAGTACAGGGGGAGTTATAACCTCTTTTTTTCCGGAAGCAATGCCCTTACTTAAGAGCTGAGCAATATAAAATGCCCTTCTTACCACTGTGGAGACATGGTGATTGAAATTAAGGTTCATAGGTTCATAGGTTCATACTAGGCTATCTGCCCTAGGGCATTTATAAGTCTAGCCAGAGTGTGTTTGGCTTTCGCCACCCATTTTAAATTAATTTTGCTATGCCCTTTTTCGAGGTTAGTATACTGTGCCTCTGTCTAACAGTGACACAGAAGTGATACCCGGGGTAAACCTATGATCCCCCATCCACTCATCAAGATTCCTCTTGAAGAGAGTCACTGAGGGACTCTGCCTAACCTGGACTGGGATTTTATTCCAGAGTGAAGGGAGCCTCTGGGTTATGAATCTGTCCCTCCAGCATGTCCTATTTATTTCAGTGCTGAGGTTCAAGTCTCTCGAGCGCATAGCTTGATGGGATTTGGATTTTCTGAGGTGCAGCATGTCCATTAATTCCGGGTTGGACATGGCTTTATACGTCAGGCACAGATCGCCTCTGAGCAGGCGGTATGCCACTGAGTAGAGTTGGAGTTTCTTTAACCGGGCAGCATATGGCATCTGTTTGAGCCCTTTGATCCTCTTGGTGAGGTACTTTTGGGGTCTTACCAGTTGCTGCAGGTGTCTGGTAAGGTACATCCCAAAAGGGGCATTGTACTCAATTATGGGCCTGATGAGGGATGAGTAAAGAGGCACGATGACCTCCCCTGATCTAGATGTGAATCCCTTCATGATTAGGTGGGCTATATAAAATGTTTTTCTAACCACTTTGGCCATGTGGTTGTCAAATGAGAGATTGCTATCAACTTGGGTCCCCAGGTCCCTAATTACTTCTTCTGTACTTAATGGATTACCACCTATGTGGTAATTTGTGGGCACTTTGTTTTTGCCAAAAGGGATGACTATACACTTTTTGGCGTTTAGCTTGAGGCCATGGCTCTGGCACCAGTTGTCTGTTTCTATGAGGCCCTTTTGGAGGATGCTTGTGTCGGCTGGAGAGTCAATTATAGTGCCAGGTTTGCAGTCATCTGCGAACTTGGTCAGCCACAGTCCTTCCGTGTTGGCCTGTACCTCCGAGAAATATATACCGAACAGGAGAGGTCCCAGGACTGATCCTTGTGGGATGCCACTTGTAACTGGTTTGGAGTCTGACATGGCTCCAGCAATTCTAACCATGTGGGTTCTGTCCTTGAGCCAGTTTGCAACCCATCTAGTGACATAGGGGTTTATATTTAAGCTGGTGAGCTTATCTATAATGCCCGAGTGGGGTATTGTATCGAAGGCTTTTGCGAGGTCCAGGTAGGATGTGTGGACCACCTTCCCCTCTTCAATGGCCTTGGTGACTGTTTCAAAGAAATTGACCAGGTTTAAGAGGCAGGATCTGCCCTTAACAAAGCCAAACTGGGTAGGATCCAGTGTCTGTAGGTCCCCAATATCTTTATTTATGAGGTCCATGATCCTTTCCATAGCTTTGCAGACCAAGCTAGTCAGGCTTATGGGGCGATAGTTTCCAGGATCCCTTGAGGCAACACCTTTGTGGAGAGGGACCACTGTTGCTGTACGCCACTCTTTGGGTACATATCCTGTGGTAAGGCTGAGATTGAACAGTAGTTTTATGTTTGGGTTTAGCTCTTCTTGGAGTTCATGTAGGATGCAGCCTGGGACACTGTCTGGTCCCATTGATGCTGTGTTTTTTGCTTTGGAGAGGGCGGCTCTTACCTGAGCATCTGAGATGCCAGGGGGGCAGCACTCTGTTGGGATAGATATTTGCCCTTTTGGTGGGGAGGGGGGGGGGAGTTTGCACTGAACCTGTCAGCTAGGATGTTGGTAATGTCTGTGGGTTCGGCGTATTTTTTGTCATTTTGGACTAATTCTGAGCATATCTGGGAATTCCCACCCAGGTTCCTAACATAACTAAAGAAAGCCTTGTGATTATCCTTAGTGTCCTGTGCAATTTTTCTCTCGAAGCTGGCCTTAGACGATTTTATGAGTGCCCGTAGTTTTTTGCTAACACTGATCAGAGATGCCTTCCCTTTTTGGGATTTTGCTGTATCATGTAATAGCTTCCTCCTTCTATTGTATAGTTTGTTTATGGCTGGGGTCCACCAGACAGGATGTCTGCCTTTGGAGGATTGGGTCTTGGTTTTATTTGCGATTGCACGATCCATGCATTCCTGAAAGTGTTCATAGAATGCATTTATAAAGGATTCTGCGGTCTGGGCCGTATTTTCCACAGGCCCGGGGGCTTTGAAGGATTCCACCTCGATTTTGTGGAGTGTGAAATTTGCTTTAGAGAAGTTTTTCACTGTGGTTTTCTGGGTAGGGGGTGGGGTCGGGATGTGAATATCCAGTATGAATAGTTTATGGTCTGATCTTACCAGTGAGGGATACACTTCTAGTCTGGAGCATAGAGTCCCCATGTTGGTGATGATCAGGTCCAGTATGTTTTCCCCTCTTGTGGGAGTGGTAACAAGTTGTTCCATAGCATTTGAGTTTATAAATTCTGGGAACCTTTGAGCTAGGATGTTGGAGCTAGAGTAATGCTCCCAGTCTATGTTTGGGTAGTTGAAGTCGCCCAATATAGTGGTGTTTGGAGAGACCTTTATATTTTCCAGTGTTCTCAGGAAGGCCGAGTGTGGTTCCTGGGTTTGGGAGGGTGGTCTGTAGCAGGCTATAAACTGGAAGGCAGTTTTACCCACTGTTAGTTGCACATGGATAGTCTCTGATGCTTCGTGCTGTGCCATTAACCTGGAGGTGTGGGTATCTTTGACGAATATTGATACTCCCCCTCCTTTTCTGGTTCGGTCCAAGTTTTGGGGCCGAAAAGCATGGTATGAGGTATAACCTGGTAGTGCTGTGGTGCTCTCGGGAGCCTTGAACCAGGTTTCTGTTACTGCACAGATATCGATGTCCTCCATGCTAAGGAGAGTTTCGAGTGCATGCATCTTGAGGTTTAGACTTCTGGCATTGAGTAGCATTACTCTTAGTTTCTTATCCCTTGTGATACCTATGGAGGTGGGTTTGTCTTTTGAGCCTTGCCTAAAAAAGGCACTATGGGGGTAGCAAGAGCCTTTGCCAATATCCGAAAGCCCAGGGGTGACAGGTGCAAGCCGTCCCTAGCGAAGCATCATGGCCTGTCGAGCATGTCATCCCAGGCTGACAGGCATTGGATCCCCTTTGAATGACACCAGTACTTAAGCCAATTGTTGAAATTGATCATCTTGTCTTCATATTGTGGCATCATTCTTGGTGAGGGTAAGATGCTACTCAAGGTCAGGGTCATACCAGCCTGGGCCACATGCTCAGAGAGCTCCTCTATGTCTCTTTTCATGTCATCCAGGAGGTACGTCTCAGGTCATTCACACCAGCATGGACAATGACTGAGTCATATTTTTACTTGACTTGGAGTGACCTGAGTGCTTGTGTTATGTGGCGGATCCTAGCGCCCGACAGGCAGCTCTCCGTGACCTTCTCCTTGTTCAGCCTGGTGAGCGGGACGTCAGTGTGCCTGACGATAGAGTCACCTATTACAAGTGTATCAGGTATGTTGTTTAGCCTTAAGGGCTGTGACTGTTCGGCACACTGGCTTTGTGAGCTATGTGTTGCACGTGTTTTGTTTTGGGGTAGCGGTTGCTTGGGTGTCTGCTTTGGAGGTCTCTGTTGCTTAGGCAGATTTTTATTTAGAGCCTCCAAGTTTGTTTTTGTGTGTTTATGTGTTTGGTTTGCTGTCGTGGTAGGTCTATATGAGACTGGAATTGTAGTGAATGTGGTTTCCTTCTCCTCCTGACAGGTTTCGCCAGTACTGAGTTGAGAGAGCTTAGCCTCCAGTTTGGTTATATGGTTGCATCTCTCACATGTGTTGGAATTTGTTGGGAGGAGGAGAGGGTTGTCTGTGTACATGAGACAGTTGCAACATTGCCTCAAGATTCCCAGATTCACCAGCTGGACCGGAGAGGAGATTGACAACTGACCTTTGGACATGCTAGAATAGTATTGGGAATTCCTTTATAATTGAAAAAAAGGCCAATGGGAAACAAGGTACTCAAGGGGAGTTTGTGAGGGTGTAGTGCTTTTAATTTTTTAGTGCTGACTTATATAATTGCTTTAGTGAGCAAGTGCCAGGTAACTTAAATGCAATGTGTTACAGGTAACTTAAATGCAAAAATGACAAACAGTAACTTTCTTTCAAGTGAAACAAGGAAATAAGTACAGTAAGCAATGCAGATGTCACTAGGGATCCACAGAAGCGCTGAAAAGCCATGTTTTAGGTGGAATTAGCGTTTCAGGGAAATAACAAGCAAACAAGCATACAAACAAAGCTAGATTCAGCAGGCCTGGATCTAGTCTATGCTACAGCAAACAAGGTGTACCAATTTAGTAAGAAACAGTTCAAATATGCAGGCACTATAAGCCTCTAACCAGAAATTCCCAGCTCAGAAGGGCAAGAGTCCAGCCTCTCCTCCCACAAGAGTGCAGACCACGAACCTTCTTAATGTAAAATAACTGGCCTGAAGCCCAAGTGCTTAAACCAGAACTAATACACTTTTAGAATAACAGACACTGAGCCCTCAATCAGCAGTTCCCAACTTAGAAGGATGTAAGCTACCTGTCCTGCCACCACAGTGCAGGCCACAAGCCTTCCTAATGTAAAACAACTGGTCTGTGCCCAAGTGCTTAATCCAAAAGACTTTGAATGATAGCTACACTTTAATCAAGGTTGCTGTCAACCTGTGTGCCATGCCCAGATCTCTCACCACTGACTGCATGCTTAGGGTGTTGCTATTGATGTGGCAGTTTGCAGGAACATCACCCTTGCCGAAGGGGATGATAATGTATTTTTTGTATTAAGTTTAAGACCATGACTTTGGCACCAGTCATTAGTCTGCGTAAGACCTTCTTGCAGGATGTTAACATCGCTAGGCGTTTCAGTGATCACTCCCAGTTTACAGTAATCAGCAAACTTTGTCAGCCACAGTCCTTTAGTTTTAACCTGCACTTCTGAGAAGTAGATTCCAAAGAGTAGGGGTCTCAGAACCGATCCCTGTGGAATGCCACTGGTTATGGGTCTGCTGGAGGAGGTGGAGTCCCCTATTTTGACCGTATGAGTTCTATCAGTGAGCCAGTAGCCAACCCATCTGACAATATATGGGATGATACCCAGCTGGGTGAGTTTATCAATGATGCCTGAGTGGGGGATTTTGTCAGAGGTCTTGGTTAAGTCTAGGTAGGCTGTATGCACAGATTTGCACTCATCTAGGGCTTTGGTGACTGTCTCAAAGAAGTCCACCAAGTTTAACAGGCATGAGCTCCCCTTGACAAAGCCAAACTGGGTGGAATCAAGCATTTGGAGATTTCCTGTTTTTTGTTAATAAGGTCCTTGATGATTCGTTTCATGGCCTTGCAGTTAAGGCTGGTCAGACTAATGGGTCTCTAGCTCCTGGGGTCCATGGATGCACCCTCTTTGTGCAAAGGGATGACGGTAGTTATTTTCCATTCCACTGGGATGAAGCCAGTGCTTAGGCTGTGAATGAAAAGCATGCCCAATGGTGGTCCTAATTCCTGTTTTAACCGAGGTAGAACACAGCCTGGGATGTTGTCTGGTCCCATAGAGGCTGTGCTTTTGGCCTTGGAGAGGACATTTAAAACCTGCTCCTCAGAGATACAAGGCAGGGAACAGGTGTTTGGGATGCATTGGGGTATATGTGGTGGGGACAAGGAAGTGAAGTTTTCACTGAACCTGTCAGACAACAAGCTTGCTATAGCCACAGGTTCTATATACCATTAACTACGAGTTCAGTGCAAATATGGGCCTTATCTCTGAGGTTACAGATGTAACTAAAGAATGCCTTAGTTAAGGAAGGTAATTTGGATTCGTAGTTAGCTTTAGAGGACTTCACTAGGAGTCTTATTTGCTTGTTTAAGTTGAGGATGGAGTGTTTCCAGTTTTGAGACTGGTCCTTCCTGCTTTTAGACAGCAATTTTTCTCCTATTGTATAGCCTATTAATGGCATTTGTTTACCAGGCAGGTTTATTTTTCCTTGAAGATCTTGCTTTGGTTCTATCAGGTATGGCAGAGTCAATACAATTGTACAGGTGCTTGTATAATGCATTGGTGCATAACTCAGCATAGGTGTTTGTTGCATCAGTGAGGGGAGGGTCTTTGAAGCTATTTATGCTGTCACATAAAAGGGTGTAATTGGCCCTGGAGAAGTTTTGTAGCCTAGTTATTGCTAAGGGGGGGGGGGTCTTGTGTTATAGTTACTTCAAGCAAGACTGATTTGTGGTTAGATCCCACCAGGGATGGCCACACACTGGGGATGGTGTAGTGGTCTCCCATGTTGGTGAACACCAGATCCAGGATGTTTGAGGCCCTTGTGGGTGTGTCAACAAGCTGGTCCAGGGCATTGGAGTTAATGAAGTCCAGGAACTATTGGGAAAGTGTGTTAGAACACGTGTAATTTACATTTATGGATGGGTAATTAAAGTTACCCAAAACCAGGGTGTTTGGTTATATCTTGATTGACTCAAGTAGATCCAAGTAGGCTGAGTGGATGTCCTGATTCATGAAGGGGGTCCTATAGCTAGCAATGACCTGAAGAGGGGTCTTTCCTACAGTCAATTGCACCTGAAGAAATTCAAGGGAATCATGCTGTTTAACCAATCTAGAGGTGTATTTATCTTAAATGAATATTGATACACCACCTACTTTAGTTCTAATGCCTTCAATTTGTGGTCTGAATGTGTGGAAGGAAATGTAACATGGTATAGCTGGGGTGCTCTCCACAACCTTAAACCAGGTCTCGATGACTGCACAAATGTCAGCATCTTACAGTGCAGGACTGCTTCCAGT
Source organism: Protopterus annectens (assembly GCF_019279795.1). Taxonomy (NCBI): domain Eukaryota; kingdom Metazoa; phylum Chordata; order Ceratodontiformes; family Protopteridae; genus Protopterus; species Protopterus annectens. The sequence goes on along the minus strand of NC_056750.1, from coordinate 12,048,120 downwards.
GAGTGCAATTTCCGGTTTAGACTCCTAGCATTTAGTAGCATAACCCTGAGTTTATTTTTAGAGGGTATTTTTACATTGGGAATTTTGTTCTTGTGACATTGCCTAAAAAGGCACTATGGGGATGGCAAGAGCCTTAGCCAGTAACCGAAATCCCAGGGGTGACAGATGAAGATCATATCTGGCAAAGAATAGAGGCCTGTCGACCATGTCATCCCAGGCTGACAGATACTGATTCCTCTTTGAATGACACCAGAAACTAACCCAATTGATGAAGTCAGTCATGTTTTTGTTTGTACTGAGGTGTCATCCTAGGCGAAGGTAAAGTGCTGCTTAAGGCTAGGGACATACCTGCCTAAGACACATAATCCAAGAGCTCAGTCATGTCTCACTTCATATAGTCCAGTGAGGTATGTCTTAAGTCGTCATAGTCGACAGAGTCATAACAGTCATAACAGTGCCTGTTGTTGAGACTTGAATGCATGTGTGATGTACCGGATCCTGACCGTGACCTTTTCCTTATCTAACCTGGTGAGAGGGACATCTCTGTCTTTCACAACTGAGTGGCCTATGACTAAGATGTTTGTCTTTCTGTTGTTCCTTAGGGGCTTGACTGGTGAGACACTAGTGCTTGATATAGTATGTGTACTATGTTCTGCAGAGGATGTATTATGTGAAGCATGCTTGTGTTTGTGTTTGTGAGGTTTCTGATGTTTAGGTAAGCTTCTTGTAAGGACCTCCGCATATATAGGTTTACATGTTGTTGGTTTGGTAGGTGCAGGAGGTGAGGTGTGCATGTTGACAACCCACTTAGTATCATATGGACTGACTAGTGAGCGAGAGAGCCTGGATTTTAGGTTCTTGATATAGATGCATCTCTCACATAATGAATTTGTGTGGACTAGATGAAGTGGGTTGTCAGTGTACATGAGGCAGTTGTTACATTGCCATAGATTACCCATGTTGATCAGGCTGGCTGGAGAAACTGTGGGAAACTGTCCATCCATAATGCTAGGTAAGTTGATGTGATCAGAAAACAGGGAGGGGACAGGAAGGGACAGGTAAAATGGAGAACAGGAGAAGTGGACAAAAAAATATGAAAGGCTAGTGGGTAGGATCTGTTTTGGTATCTCAGGAGCTTTGCTGAATGTATCACCTGTCAGTTAGGGACAATCACGAGAACTCACAGATTGTGCACCAGCAGAATACTAAGGGAAAATTTGCAGGCAAAAGTGTTTGCCTCTGTAACCACTGACGGTGCCCACTGCTGCGTGGCAGTGCATGATGAAGAAACATGGTACTATGTAGCAAATGAGCACAAACTGATCTAAACAAATTAACCAATAAAAGAGCTCAGAACTGAGCCCTGTTCCAGCAACCTTCAGTCAGATGAGTTCTAACAGCACACTCCTGCCATTAAGGTGCAGGGGATCCCTCTCCAATAAAAGATGTCCTGGTGTAGTGCTCGAGTTATACAAAAAGTACTAGATTCAGTAGGTCTGAATATAGTTTATGCTACAGCAAAGTGCAATAATTAAAACAATTCAAATAAGCAGTGATAGGGTAAAAAATGCAGTTCAAAAGTGCAATATGCAGTGAAAAATTTTGCAGAGATCAGCAGATGGCTTGGAATTGCTTATGTAGCAAACAAGAGCAAAGATATTTAAACAAATTAACCTATTAACCAATAAAAATCTCAAAACCAAGCCCTGTTCTGGCAAAATTCAATCAGACGAGTTCTAACTGCACACTTCTGCCACTGCTCACAGTCTTCAGGCTGTCCTTCACAAGATGCTAAATTTAATGAAACAGATAATACCATTGGTATAAATTATAACTGACCCACAAATGAAAGTTTTTGTCCTAAAATGAAATTGACACAAATACTTAAAACCCCAGAATCCTTCAGAAATAGTGTTCCTTTGGGTACCTGTCAAATCTTCAAACGCTCAAAATTTCAAACGTTACATGGTCGAGACCAAACGTTTGAAATTTTGAGTGCTCGAAGATAGACTTTCAATGGTGCCATATGGTGCAGATAGGGAGAATTTCCCTTTTCTGCACTGAAGTGCGGTCTCGGAGTTGGTGTATTTAAGTAGGGGGGTGTGGGGGGTGCAGGGGGGCTTGCCCCACTGCCTACACTGTTAGTGTTTTTTTCTGTTTTTACTTTTTTTTTTATTTGATGTTCGAACATCCATATGTGGAACATTTGGTCTCGACCATGTAATGTTCGACATTTTGTATGTTCGAACATTTAACATAGACCCGTTCCTTTTTTAAGACTTTCCAAGGTTTACAGAACATAAACTGTATACTTCCTTATTGTCACTTACCCACTCATGGGTAAGCTGATTTTTTTAGGTTTGATTTAAAAAAAATCCCATTATAATCTGAAATCAGATTCTGGAACATTATTATTATTATATTATATTATATTATAATATATTATATTATATTATATTATATTATATTATATTATATTATAAGACAATCAAAGGTCACCCATTGGTAGCGACTCCAGTATCTCCAATCCAGCCTGGGAGTATGCATCAGGACAAAGCTAAATTCCAACACAGATGGTCCAGAGTCCAAGTATTTAGAACAATCCTTTCAAGTAAATAACTTTATTTCTTAAAAGAAAAATAAATCCAGTTTCATGTCCTCCTCCTTCAGAAAAGAGACTGACTCCAGATCATTCCCTTTTATTATGATAAGCACTTTCTTCCTTGCAGACTTCTTGAAACCCAGTTCTTGTATCTAAACTTTCTATTATTGTGATGCTGTAATAAATAGTGTTGTAGAGGGGGCGTAGTACACTGTAGAACAACCCAGTTCCATCGGATTGCCCTTTCCCTGCTCAGAATGAAGACGTGATAGGATATTAGACCCATCCTTATTTGCATATTGGGCCTACCCCATGTTCAGAATATAGACATCTTTTAAGATGTTAGATCCATCCTCATTCGCATGGGGATGCTCACAAGTAGTGCTTGCTAAGCCCATGTGTCCAAACTTTGAACTCTTATATGTTGCCAGACTTTGTTATTGACTAATCCTCTGTTACCTTAATAAAATAAAATAAAAGTTTGGCCGTTTTTTATGTGTAAACTCACAATCAATCAATTTTACTTGCATGGCTACCAGACTGAATTTTACAAAATGGTTTACAGATATTTTTTTGTGGTCAACAAACATCACTATTTTGTTTTAACAAATCACTTGCCGTTTTGCCGTATAATCAGATGATAGTTTCAGGTTATTGCGTATTGATTAGCAATGACATTTTTAGTTTTTCTGTTTGGTAATATTAAGACCTATTCACTATCTAAAATACTTTTAAACTGCCAAAACAACAACCTCCCTTATCATTTAACGGAGCCTGTTGGTGGGTACTGGTAACCAAGTAGCACTTTGCTTGCTCATCTCAAGCTTCCTCAGATTTTGTGTTCAACTATGAATCTTGCAGTGATCAGATTGTGCAGAAGTATTAACTGTGCTGAAGTGAGTTCACAATACTGCACTGAAGATTATTAATAATGTTATTTCAGGCTGTAGCAGGGAAGATAAAACAATGCTGAAGAAGTCCATATTATGAGAATACACCATGAGGTCATAATAATCTTGACTTCTAATCTGATTTTGAAGCAGAAGTGTAACATTAAAAGTGAATCTTTAGCAGAATTCTGGAGAAGTGTTCCAAACAGTTGAATGGAAAATAAAACAGTAAATAAAAGACTTGACTGGGAGAATTTTGGAGAAGTAACCCAAGTAGGGAAGATGAATCAATGGTGTAAAGCTAAAAAATGATTATATACTAATGACATATAATAAACTTGGGTCTGAATGTTATTCCTTGGTAGAAATTTGATTTAGACTGTGGATCTCTAGCAGAAGCCATGGAGTTTTTTTTTTTTTTTTTTTTTTTTAGTAGAACAGTTTGCAGTTTAGGCTTTGTAATTGTAGGACACTTGTAATGGAATAGCTGTTGTTTAGTCCAGGGGTGTTGTATGCATTGAATCAAACTTGCCATTCAGATTCTCTTTTTTTCCAGGAACACATGTTTGCTGCCACGCAGGGGCTCAGATTCAACAGAGTTCAGGATATGGAAACTGAAGATGGACTGCCTGTCCTTGTCCATGCTCAAGTGCATTTGTGTAGATTTTCAGAACAATGTCTGACAAATAATGTAAAATGTGGATTTCAAGCTTATTAACTGTGTTCCCACATAAAAACTTTATGTTTGGACATTATGCCCTTTAAACCATTCTTTCAATGTTGCAGGCACCCCTGATTTTGCTATGGTACTTCTGGCCCATGCTAGTGCAGACGAAGTGGCCCATTCCACTCATCAAGCTGCGAAACCTGCAATTCTGAGCTCCACTCCCATATGTGCTGAAGCATCTGTCCTTTCTCCCTGGTCTTTTGATTTCAGGGATGGCTCTGATTTTTCTCCCTTTTTTAGGTTCATAGGTGTATACTAGGCTAATGGCCCTGGAGCCATTACAAGCCTAGGCCATAGAAGTGCCCTGGCATCATGTCCCCCAACGTTGGTTCTCAGTGCCTGTATTAAGCAGAGCCACTGGAGTGATCCCTGGGGTGAACTTTCTATTTCCCATCCACAACTTAAAGATAAAAAATCGAGCCTGGTTCAAGGATTTTATATATGGGTCTATTATGATCAAGTTTTCAATGATGGCCCTATGGATTTCTTTATGGTCTATTGTAAGTGTTATGGCAGTGCTTCTTTTTCTGACCTTGGTTTTAGGTTTGAGGTGGATTATTCTGAAGTTGTACCATCTGCTCACTGGGTCTAGCAGGAAGGGGTCTTCTGCAATTTTCAAGTTCTTTAAGGGTTCCAGCATGGTATTGATCATTCTGCTTTCATACCTCTAGCTAGGAAATCTTTTGGGACCTCATTTTGGTTGTGTAGAATGCCCATAACTTCTTTTGAGACCCTTGCAATATCTATGCTTTACAAATTAATGACATCGCATTTGGTTATCTCGGGATGCATACTGGAATCATGCAGCAATAGGTTCTCTCTTGTAGGACCCACATCTGTCTCCAACAGTCTATACCAGAAAGGTATCTGAGATGTAGGGAAACTGCTGCTGCCACTAATAACACTGTTGGCCCCATTTTTCTTGCCAAAAAGAAGCAGAAAACTAAACATGTATCCACTCTTCCTCAAATTTCCATAGACAGTAGTAGTTTACTGGGTTTTGGTCAGGGTTTAATTTAGGCTATTGATCCTTCTTGTAAGGTAATTTCTGGTAAAAAATATAAAGAGGGATACTTCCTTTCCTGAAGAAATTCATGATTCTGAATCTATCCTGGAGGATGAAGGGAAACAAGCAGGGGTTTCTCCTTAGATTTCTGATTCAGACTGTTTCTTCCTATAGGGGTTCACTTTTTATGATACTGTTTCTAGAATATGCCAGTCTTTTCAGTGGGAGAATTCCAAGAGTTCTCAGTCCCTCAGAAACTGTTATGAGTTGTTATAGAATGAATTTACAGTACCTGCACAAATTCATCCCGTTTGGTCTGCCTTTGAGGATGTGTGTGTTACTGTCTGCAATTTTCCTAACAGTCAGGAATCTGCTCCTAAAAAGGCAAATAGCATGTATAAAGTTCCTCAGTCTTTTCACTTTCTATACACGCTTCCCAAACCTGACCTAGCAGCTGTAGCTTTAATTAATCCTCCTCCTGCTAAACAAATCAAATCCTAAGATTTCTGATAAGGATGGGAGGATTATTGATAAGTATGGGAAAAAGTGTATGCATCTGCAACTTTGATTTTCAGAATTTTGAGTTGTCAGGCTCATATGTTAAGGTTTCTCCTGACTAATTGTGAAAGCACGAGAAATGTTTTGTCTGCAATTTCTTCTTGTGAGGAAAAACCTGCTTTAAATAATTTCAGTTCTTCAGTTGTTCAAGTCACTACTCATTGTATACAGTGTATGTATGATTCTATTGATACTTCTTCAAGGGCTATGACCACTGGTACTGTTTTGAGGCGGTTTGAAAGGATGTGTTCTGAGAACCTCCCAGACGATGTTAAAAATCAGATTTTAAATTATCCTTTCGATATAGATTTAGTTTTTGGCCTCTCTGCTTCAGAAAGGAATCTATTGTTTTTCAGCCCTCCTTTTTCAAAATTTCAGGATTCTGTAACTCCTCATCCAGTTTTGGTAAGAAACAAAATAAAGAGTCTCAACAAAATGCTGATAAAGAGATGTTTAAGACGAAATGGCAAGGGCGTTCCAAGAAGATTTCTGAAACTTCGCAAAACCAAGGACAGTTCAATAAGTCAGAATACTGTTTGAGACTTTGCTCCCCCTTCCATCGCAGCACCCCTTTTTGTCTTCCAGAAAGTGTGAATCTCCACTTTCCTATCTGGCATCAGATCATTTCAAACAGATGGGTTCTGAAGATCATTCATCAAGTTTACAGATGGCAATGGGAGGAAATTCTTTCCTTTCTAGGGGGCAATTCCTCATCATCCACACCAGACTCTTATTTCTGCCTGTCCTTCATCACATGCTCTCCCAAGTTCATAGATTCATAGTTCATAGGTTCAAGGAGTGATAGAACCAGTTCCCTCTTCACAGGTGGGAAAGGAAATTTATTCAAGGATGTTTTTAGTGACAACGAAAGAAAGAAAAAGCTTGGAGACCAGATCTGGATCTTTCTTTTCTAAACTTGTTTGTGATAGTGCCCAAATTCAAAACAATGTCATATCACAACCTGTTACCTCTTAAAAAACACCTTTAATTATGTTGCCACTTTTAGCATAGGCAAATGTACATTTATATAAAAGTTAACAAACTATATTAACAAGTTCACATTTACAAGCATTATACATCACATATATTGTTCTATACAATATAATCAATCCAGCATTACATGAATTGTTCAATTCCTACCTTCTTTTAAACCTCATTCCTCCTCCAAGACATTTTTCTGCATGTATTGTTCCCACAATTTCCATTTTTTCTATATAGTTTGCCCCTACCCTTTTCTAAAGATCTCACTTCCTATTATTTTACCTCTGTTACAATGCTCACCACTTCAAATATGGTTGCTTTAAGCTTTGATTTACATTTTCTTGTAATTGCTGTTTTGGCCGCCACCAGAATTAAACTTAGCAAGGCCTTTCTATGTCTCAACAATTCATTTACTGTATCCCACCTCAAAAAAATAATTTCCTTGGTTACAGTCATTTGCTCACTCAGTATTTTTGACGGAGTACTCTGTAGGGAATTTTTAAAGTCTGCTAACTCCTTACACTCCCAAAGCATATGCTCCCAGCCACCTCTTTCTTCCCCATAACACATCCAATATTTGGCATCTACCTGAGGAAAAAAGTCTTTGGAGCCTGCTTGGGGTATAAAAGTACCTGTGCAAACACTTCCAAGCAAAAATCCTAAATCTTCTAGACTTTGTTGCATATCTGGGAGCCATTCATATATCCTCCCATTGTTTCTTTGTGAATTGCTTATATAATCTCTCTTTCCAATCTTTTCTAAATTGTTCTGATTGCTGTTGTTAGTGTGCAATATTTTATATGCCCTAATTATCCCTTTTTAACAGCAGCTTCTGTTCTAGATTAAATGAAAACTCAACCAGTACAGGTCTTTTATTGAGGATTCATATATCCCTTTCTGTTTGCCTGTACTCTGTTATCAGACCTTGATAACCTGTTACCTCTTCCTCATTTAAGTTTCCTGGTAACACCAGATGTAAAAGATGCTTATCATCACATCCCTATTCATCCAGACTTCAGGCATTTCTTAAGGTTTTGTGTGTCTAGATCACATTTTCAGTTCTGTACCTTACCCTTTGGACTATTCACTGCACCAAGAGTGTTCTCAAAATGTCTAGTTTCAGTTATAGCTTACTGCAGGCTACAGGGTATCCACATTTTTTCCAAATTTAGATGACTTGCTTATTTTTACTGAGACTTTTTCAAGGTGTCAGTAATCTCTGTCAGCCAAGAGATCTCTTACACAAGCTGGGATTCCAAGAGAACATTCAAAAGTCTTTCTTGACTCCTCCTTACAGATTTCTGTTTCTGGGATGTCAACTAGACTCCGCAGTTCAAACAGCTTTTCTTTCACAGAAGAATAAATCTATATCTAGATCTCTATTTAGGGTTTTCCACTCAGACTTCAGACACTGTGTGGGAATACCTCAGGATTTTGGGTCTCATGGCATCTATGATACTTATAATATGCCTGCAAAAGGCCACATAAGAAAGATACAGTGGTATCTGAAGTATGTCTGGTTCCAGCACTAACACATTTTATGTTTTCATATCACCGTGCTGGGGTTTCTCAGAAGAGAAGTCACTTGGTGAAGACAACAGATATACCTAAATCCAGGTCTCCTCTTCTCCCTCCATGTTCCAAAGCAGTCAGTCTCCACAGACACCTCGGACTTTGCCTGGGGACAGTTTTAGGAGGGATAAAAGTGCAAGGTGTGTGAGACACCAAGGACAGATGCAAGCACATAAATACAAAAGAGATACTTGCCTGATCAAGGCATTCAACTCTTTGAATCATTTTTGGCCCCCAGGACCTGTTCAAGTAGTTACAGAAAACACCACAGTCATGTGGTACATCAGCAAGCAAAGGAGAACCTTTTCGTACTCCCTTTGCAGCTTGGCCATGTTAACTTGGGATATGGCTTTACAGCACAATATCACTCTACAGGCATCCTATATTCCCTCAATAGTATAACTGTGTGGCAGACAAGCTGAGCAAGGCAGGAGAAGACCTTCACGTATGGAAACTAGATTATGGGTCTTAAGAGATTTGATCCATCTTTGGGGAGTTAGTCAACTCTTTCTCTTTATTTTTTTTATTTTCCTGTGCTATTCCGATCATTCCCTATCCCATGATCCTTTGCTCCATATAAATACCTACCTTAGATACTACGATCTGTCCTTTTCTGTTTGACCCAATTGCCTTCACTCTGTGTGCATTCGCTTGAGACACAATAGACAGGTAGATACTATTGTATAACATTTTCATTTTTAGGGTTTCTTTTCCATTGATTTGACATTGTTGTCATTTCAGCTGTGGTTTTTCTGTTGCTGGCATATAGTTTTAATGTTGTTTTAATTTTATTACATGGAAAACACTGTCCGTATATTTAATGTACGTGCTCCTAGCGGACCTTCCTTAAAACTGAAATAGGGGTTGAATACTACTGCTAAAATACCTTGTTTTCTTGCAATATCTTCCTAGCTTTTTATATATCATATGAATTTAATGGGTCCCAGTTTAACACTGCTTTTGCAAAATGTATGAGCTTTGTCACTAGAGCAGACATTCTCACCCCTAGGTCTTACTGTTGCTGGACCTGAGATATCTTTAGTTATTTGTAGTGTATAGTTAACGCAGTATATTGGAAAGGCTATTACTTAATGTATACTCTTTGTGAATTATCTACAGCCACAGTGGCAGAGTGAGTAGCACTGAGATTTCACAGGACTTTGCTCTGGTTGACTTCTTGACTGTGGCTTTTTCTGTTGTCTGCTTGCCTGCCCTGTCTCTGTGCAGTCTTGCTATGTGCTCTGGTTTCCACCACCACCTCTAAGACATGCGGTAGGTGGACTAGCAATTTCCCTGAAGGTGAACATGCAGAGTGTTGTGTGTGTGTCCTAGTGTGTAAGAAAAAAGTATATATCACTGACTTTCATTTGTGCAGACATACAATAAGGCCGGGCACATACATAACTCTTTTGGGTAGCAGTAAAAATATGCAATTTACAAGTAATTATCTTGCAAAAATAGGACATAAATACATCACAGAACATTCAGACTCTTAGAGGGTCTGGTGGCCCCATACCCTAGACTGTATAAATGGATTTTGGCATGAACTTAGTGCTGTCTTCTGCCCTCAGCCACATCCAGCCAAAGACTAGCCTTGCTCAAAAGTGTGTACAGAGGGTTGCTTAGCTTGTGAGGGGAGCTGGAATGGAGTGATCATTGCTTCTTTAATTTTCCTCACAATCAAACCTCAGACTTGTACACAGGAAGTAATTGTAACTTGTGTTGGGGCTGGGGACAATGTGGTTATTGTTTCTTTTACTTTTCTCACAGACCTCATACATGTGCAAAGAAGTTTACTATAGCTTTTACAAGGCAGTGTACTGTCTAGGGGCAACAAGGTAGAATACATTACTGTGATTATTCTTTCCACTTTCCTCACAATTGTACTTCAGGTGCAATTACAGCAGGCTACCTTTGGGAAGTAGGAGTGAAGAGGTATGCTGTGTAAATGTATGACAGCAGTCACTCCAAGTATGACTGGCCATTTGAACCTATACTTTTATACCAGTTTAACATAAGGGGATGCACAGAAAGTGAGGTTTTTTTTTTGGGGGGGGGGGTAAACAGTATTCTTATTTAGGATTTATGTAACCTCTCAAACTTTTAGGTTCATGGGTTCATACTAGGCTATCTGCCCTAGGGCATTTATAAGCCTAGCCAGAATGTGTTTGGCTTTCGTCACCCATTTTAAATTAATTTTGCTATGCCCTTTTTTTGAGGTTAGTATACTGTGCCTCTGTCTAACAGTGACACAGAAGTGATACCCGGGGTAAACCTACGATCTCCCATCCACTCATCGAGATTCCTCTTGAAGAGAGTCAATGAGGGACTCTGCCTAACCTGGACTGGGATTTTATTCCAGAGTGAAGGGAGCCTCTGGGTTATGAATCTGTCCCTCCAGCATGTCCTATTTATTTCTGTGCTGAGGTTCAAGTCTCTCGAGCGTGTAGCTTGATAGGATTTGGATTTTCTGAGGTGCAGTATGTTCATGGCTTTATACGTCAGGCACAGATCGCCTCTGAACAGGCGGTATGCCACTGAGTAGAGCTGGAGTTTCTTTAACCGGGCAGCATATGGCATCTGTTTGAGCCCTTTGATCCTCTTGGTGAGGTACTTTTGGGGTCTTTCCACTTGCTGCAGGTGTCTGGTAAGGTACATCCCAAAAGGGGCATTGTACTCAATTATGGGCCTGATGAGGGATGAGTAAAGAAGCACGATGACCTCCCCTGATCTAGATGTGAATCCCTTCATGATTAGGTGGGCTATATAAAATGTTTTTCTAACCACTTTGGCCACGTGGTTGTCAAATGAAAGATTGCTATCAACTTGGGTCCCCAGGTCCTTAATTACTTCTTCTGTACTTAATGGATTACCACCTATGTGGTAATTTGTGGGCACTTTGTTTTTGCCAAAGGGGATGACTATACACTTTTTGGCGTTTATCTTGAGGCCATGGCTCTGGCACCAGTTGTCTGTTTCTATGAGGCCCTTTTGGAGGATGCTTGTGTTGGCTGGAGAGTCGATTATGGCACCCAGTTTGCAGTCATCTGCGAACTTGGTCAGCCACAGTCCTTCCGTGTTGGCCTATACCTCCGAGAAATATATACCGAACAAGAGAGGTCCCAGGACTGAGTCTTGTGGGACGCCACTTGTAACTGGTTTGGAGTCTGACATGGCTCCAGCAATTCTAACCATGTGGGTTCTGTCCTTGAGCCAGTTTGCAACCCATCTAGTGACATAGGGGTTTATATTTAAGCTGGTGAGCTTATCTATAATGCCTGAGTGGGGTATTGTATCGAAGGCTTTTGCGAGGTCCAGGTAGGCTGTGTGGACCACCTTCCCCTCGTCAATGGCCTTGGTGACTGTTTCAAAGAAATCAACCAGGTTTAAGAGGCAGGATCTGCCCTTAACAAAGCCGAACTGGGTAGGATCCAGTGTCTGTAGGTCCCCAATATCTTTATTTATGAGGTCCATGATTATCCTTTCCATAGCTTTGCAGACCAAGCTAGTCAGGCTTATGGGGCGATAGTTTCCAGGATCCGTTGAGGCACCACCTTTGTGGAGAGGGACCACAGTTGCTGTACGCCACTCTTTGAGTACATATCCTGTAGTAAGGCTGAGATTGAACAGTAGTTTTATGTTTGGGTTTAGCTCTTCTTGGAGTTCATGTAGGACGCAGTCCGGGACACCGTCTGGTCCCATTGATGCTGTGTTTTTTGCTTTGGAGAGGGCGGCTCTTACCTGAGCATCCGAGATGTCAGGGGGGCAGCACTCTGCTGGAATAGATATTTGCCCTTTTGTTGGGGGGGGGGAGTTTGCACTGAACCTGTCAGCTAGGATGTTGGCAATGTCTGTGGGTTCGGTGTATTTTTTGTCATTTTGGACTAATTCTGAGCATATCTGGGAATTACCACCCAGGTTCCTAACATAACTAAAGAAAGCCTTGTGATTATCCTTAGTGTCCTGTGCAATTTTTTTCTCGAAGCTGGCCTTAGACGATTTTATGAGTGCCCATAGTTTTTTGCTAATACTGATCAGAGATGCCTTCCCTTTTTGGAATTTTGCTCTATCATTTAGTAGCTTCCTCCTTCTATTGTATAGCTTGTTTATGGCTGGGGTCCACCAGACAGGACGTCTGCCTTTGGAGAATTGGGTCTTGGCTTTATTTGGGATTGCATGATCCATGCATTCCTGAAGGTGTTCATAGAATGCGTTTATAAGGATTCTGCGGTCTGGGCCGTATTTTCCACAGGCCCGGGGGCTTTGAAGGATTCCACCTCAGTTTTGAGGAGTGTGAAATTTGCTTTAGAGAAGTTTTTCACTGTGGTTTTCTGGCCAGGGGGTGGTGTCAGGATGTGAACATCCAGTGAGATTAGTTTATGGTCTGATCTTACCAGTGAGGGATACACTTCTGGTCTGGAGCATAGAGTCCCCATGTTGGTGATGGTCAGGTCCAGTATGTTTTCCCCTCTTGTGGGAGTGGTAACAAGTTGTTCCATAGCATTTGAGTTTATAAATTCTAGGAACCTTTGGGCTAGGGTGTTGGAGCTAGAGTAATGCTCCCAGTCTATGTTTGGGTAGTTGATGTCGCCCAATATAATGGTGTTTGGAGAGACCTTCATATTTTCCAGTGTTCTCATAAAGGCCGAGTGGGGTTCCTGGGTTAGGGAGGGTGGTCTGTAGCAGGCTATAAACTGGAAGGCAGTTTTACCCACTGTTAGTTGCACATGGATAGTCTCTGATGCTTCGTGCTGTGCCACCAACCTGGAGGTGTGGGTATCTTTGACGAATATTGATACTCCCTCCTTTTGTGGGTCGGTCCAAGTTTTGGGCCGAAAAGCATGGTATGAGGTATAACCTGGTAGTGCTGGGGTGCTCTCGGGAGCCTTGAACCAGGTTTCTGTTACTGCACAGATATCAATTTTCTCCATGCTAAGGAGAGTTTTGAGTGCGTGCATCTTGAGGTTTAGACTTCTGGCGTTGAGTAGCATTACTCTTAGTTTCTTATCCCTTGTGATACCTATGGAGGTGGGTTTGTCTTTTGAGCCTTGCCTAAAAAGGCACTATGGGGGTAGCAAGAGCCTTTGCCAATATCCGAAAGCCCAGGGGTGACAGGTGCAGGCCGTCCCTAGCGAAGCATCGTGGCTTGTCGAGCATGTCATCCCAGGCTGACAGGCATTGGATCCCCTTTGAATGACACCAATAATTAAGCCAATTGTTGAAATTGATCATCTTGTCTTCATATTGTGGCATCATTCTTGGTGAGGGTAAGATGCTATTCAAGGTCAGGGTCATACCGGCCTGGGCCACATGCTCAGAGAGCTCCTCTATGTCTCTTTTCATGTAGTCCAGGGAGGTACGTCTCAGGTCATTCACACCAGCATGGACAATGACTGAGTCATATTTGTACTTGCCTTGGAGTGACCTGAGTGCTTGTGTTATGTGGCGGATCCTAGCGCCCGACAGGCAGCTCACCGTGACCTTCTCCTTGTTCAGCCTGGTGAGCGAGACGTCAGTGTGCCTGATGATAGAGTCACCTATTACAAGTGTATCAGGTGTGTTGTTTAGCCTTAAGGGCTGTGACTGTTTGGCACACTGGCTTTGTGAGCTATGTGTTGCACGTGTTTTGTTTTGGGGTAGCGGTTGCTTGGGTGTCTGCTTTGGAGGTCTCTGCTGCTTAGGCAGATTTTTATTTAGAGCCTCCGAGTATGTTTTTGTGTGTTTATGTTTTTGGTCTGCTGTCGTGGTAGGTCTATGTGAGACTGGAATTGTACTGAGTGTGGTTTGCTTCTCCTCCTGACTGGTTACGCCAGTACTGAGTTGAGAGAGCTTAGCCTCCAGTTTGGCTATATGGATGCATCTCTCACATGTGTTGGAATTTATTGGGAGGAGGAGAGGGTTGTCTGTGTACATGAGGCAGTTGTAACATTGCCTCAAGATTCCCAGATTCACCAACTGGACTGGAGAGAAGATTGACAACTGACCTTTGGACATGCTAGAATAGTATTGGGAATTCCTTTATAATTGAAAAAAAAGGGCCAATGGGGAACAAGGTACTCGAGAGGACTTTGTGAGAGTATAGTGCTTTTAATTTTTTAGTGCTGACTTATATAATTGCTTTAGTGAGCAAGTGCCTTTAGTGAGCAAGTGCCAGGTAACTTAAATGCAATGTGTTACAGGTAACTTAAATGCAAAAATGACAAACAGTAACTTTCTTTTAAGTGAAACAAGGAAATGAGTACAGTAAGCAATGCAGATATCACTAGGGATCCACGGAAGTGCTGATAAGCCGCGTTTTAGGTGGTATTAGTGTTTCAGGGAAATAACAAGCAAACAAACAACACACATACAAACAGAGCTAGATTCAGCAGGCCTGGATCTAATCTATGCTACAGCAAACAAGGTGTACCAATTTCAGTAAGAAACAGTTGAAATATGCAGGCACTATAAGCCTTTAACCAAAAAGTCCCAGCTCAGAAGGGCAGAGTCCAGCCTCTCCTCTCACAAGAGTGCAGACCACGAACCTTCTTAATGTAAAATAACTGGCCTGAAGCCCAAGTGCTTAAACCAGAACTAATACACTTTTAGAATAACAGACACTGAGCCCTCAGTCAGCAGTTCCCAACTTAGAAGGATGTAAGCCACCTGTCCTGCCACCACAGTGCAGGCCACAAACCTTCCTAATGTAAAACAACTGGTCTGAAGCCCAAGTGCTTAATCCAAAAGACTTAGAATGATAGCTACACTTTAATCAAGTTACTACCAAGCAGTAATAAATACAATTAAATACTTTGAAGAATGCCTGGATTAGTGCTCAAGTTATACAAACAAAGCTAGATTCAGCAGACCTGGATCTAGTCTACGCTACAGCAAACAAGGTGTACCAATTTCAGTAAGAAGCAGTTCAAATATGCAGGCACTATAAGCCTTTTGTCTTGTTAGTTTATTTTGAGCTAAGGGCGGCCACGGTGGTGCAGCGGTTAGCGTTGCCATCTCACAGTAAGAGGTTCTCCGGTTCAATCCTTGGCTGGGGTGCCTTCTGTGCAGAGTCTGCATGTCCTCCCTGTGGTTGCGTGGGTTTCCTCCGGGTGCTCCGGTTTCCTCCCACATCCCAAAGACACGCTGTAGGTGGATTGGACACTCTAAATTGGCCCTAGGTGTGAGTGCATGCATGTGTGTGCCTTCTGTGGAAGGTTGGGTACCAGGCTGGCAACTCAACACCGTAAAACTCCACTGCCAGTCATGAGCGGACAGGTGATCCGCTGTGGCGACCCCTAACCGGGAAAAGCCGAAAGAAGAAGAAGTTTATTTTGAGCTACTGTTTTGTTAGGTTTGGACACTAAGGCTCGGGCACAACTTATGTCTTCCTTAAAAGAAAATAATAAGAATGAAATTCTTTTCTTACTCATGATTTTTTTTTTCAGGCCAGAAATTGATCAAAAGATTGGGAACATGCTGTAAATACACTTAGACCATCTATAACCCCATGGCTTCAGGGGGGCCTAA